>NC_054699.1:28280853-28588353 GCF_016097555.1 Gigantopelta aegis | reverse complement strand
GAAAGAGAAGAGGGTGTGGTGGCCTTACAACTACCCATTATGCCCTTAAGAACTCGCTCTGGGTTGGAGCCGGTACCGGGCTGTGAACCCTGTACCTACCAGCCTGTTGTTCGATGGCTTAACCACTGCGCCACCGAGGCCGGTGTATACTAGTAACTCAATTCGCCATACTGTCAATCTTAGGGAGCGACAAATTACAGTATGTATATTATAAACTAGATTCACACAGTAGGGTTTGTACTAGCAGGACACCACATACCACAGTCATATAACATTCGTGGGACATTGGTTAGCATAGAAAAAAACCTTTAAGTCAAACGAGTGATTCCAGATTTATAAAACAACACTCAGACGTATTACAATTAACATACATGACAAAACCAGACGTCGACATCTAGAAGTATTTGCTCCGCAAGGCTTAATGGGTAGGTGTAAACCACTTGCACCGACCAGTGATCCATAACTGGTTCAACAAAGGCCATGGTTTGTGCTATCCTGCCTGTGGGAAGCGCAAATAAAAGATCCCTTGCTGCTAATCGGAAAGAGTAGCACATGTAGTGGCGACAGCGGGTTTCCTCTCAAAATATGTGTGGTCCTTAACCATATGTCTGACGCCATATAACCGTAAATAAAAATGTGTTGAGTGCGTCGTTAAATAAAACATTTCTTTCTTTCTTTCTTTCTTTCTAGAAGTATCTAGAGCGATTTGATCCTATTGACCATCGCACCTGGGGCGAGCGCTATGCGACAAAGCTATACATTCCCCAGTGGTAATAGCGGCAATGTGTGACACCAGCCCAAAGATCAGTCAGAAAATGTTTCGCTAACTTTCGCAAACTATCTGCCCGAATGGCTATTTGGCTTAACGAAGCGCAAAAGCCAAGTTAGATACAAGCGGTTGACTGAACTTATACCAGCCCAAACTATCGCGACCTATTTAATTGGTTGCCGACGTGGCCATTTGGTTTACCATGAAGCGCATAAACCAGTCTAGCGAACGTTTTTCAGCTCGCTTTGGCCGAACCTCAATCCAGTGGCACGTTCATGAGATCGAGCGCTTGCGAGTATATTGACTGGTCCCCGACATCGATCACATCGCATTTTATATAACGTTAGGCGCGACAACCAGTCTAGCGAGCGAGCACTATCGCTCATTCTCCTGAACAGAGCACAGATTCCAACAAACACCTTTCAAACTCGTGCATAGTTACCCCAGGGGTGTAGTTTGGAGGGAGGGCGACTGGGAGACGCAGTACAAAGAACGAACGGTTAATTACTACCGGCAGCTCTAACGTCACAGTGGGCAAATGATGTATGGGTGTTTCAGAAATCCATCATGGCCGCTAATTAGGAGTCGCTGCTATTGTAGTGAGTGAGATACGCGCGAGCTGGTGCGCCGTCGTGAGGGGAGGAAACAACAAAGAACAGAAAGAAATGTTTTATTTAACGACGCGCTCAGCACATTTTATTTACGGTTATATGGCGTCAGACATATGGTTAAGGACCACACAGATGTTGAGAGGAAACCCGCTGTCGCCACTATATGAGCTACTCTTCCGATTAGCAGCAAGGGATCTTTTATTTGCGCTTCCCACAGGCAGGATAGCACAAACCATGGCCTTTGTTGAACCAGTTATGGATCACTGGTCGGTGCAAGTGGTTTACACCTACCCATTGAGCCTTGCGGAGCACTCACTCAGGGTTTGGAGTCGGTATCTGGATTAAAAATCCCATGCCTCGACTGGGATCCGAACCCAGTACCTACCAGCCTGTAGACCGATGGCCTACCACGACGCCATCGAGGCCGGTAACAAAGAACAGAGACACACAACTGACTCATGGTCTGTGGAAATGTCAGATCGGTCTGGGATCGATCCCCGTCAGTGATTGGGCTATTTCTCGTTCCAGGCAGTGCACCAAGGAAATGGTTTATTTAACGACACACTCATCACATTTTATTTACGGTTATATGGCTATGGACGACACAGATATTGAGGGAGGAAACCCGCTGTCGTCACTTCATGGGCTACTCTTTTCGATTAGCAGCGAGGGATCTTTTATATGCACCATCCCATAGACAGGATAGCACATACCACGGCCTTTGATATACCAGTCGTGGAGCACTGGCTTGGAGCGAGAAATAGCCCAATGGGCCCACCGACGGGGATCAATCCTAGACCGACTGCGCACTAAACGAACGCTTTAGCCACTGGGCTACGTCACTCCCCACAGTGCACCATGTCTGGTATATCAAAGGCCGTGGTATGTGCTATCCTGTCTGTGGGATGGTGCATATAAAAGGTCCCTTGCTACTAATAGAAAAATGTCGTGGGTTTCTTCTGTAAAAACAACATGGGGCCGGGACGTTGCCCAGTCGTAAAGCGCTCGCCTGATGCGCGGTCAGTCTGGGATCGTTCCCCGTTGGTGGGCCCACTGGGTTAATTTTTGTTCTAGCCAGTGCACCACGGCTAGTATTTCAAAGACCGTGGTATGTGCTATGCTGTCTGTGTGGTGATGGTGCATATAAAAGATCCCTTGCTACTGATGAAAAACAAATGTAGCGGGTTTGCTTTCAAAGTTACCAAGTGTTTGACATCCAATAGCCAATTATTAATTATGTCAATGTGCTCTAGAGGTGTCGTTAAACAAAAAAAAAAAACCTTTAACTTAGGCGAGCGCATTATAAGTGAACCGCATCTCCTCCGTATACCGCAAGGAGCTCAAGAACAGCGTCGTAGTAGAAATGGCGGATATCTCTTTCTTGTACAGGCGCCACTGAGCGCTCGCTCGATGCGCGGTCGGTCTGGGATCGATCCCCGTCAGGTGGGCCCATTGGGTTATTTCTCGTCACAGCCAGTGCATCACGACTGGTATATCAAAGGCCGTGGTATGTGCTGTCCTGTCTGTGGGAAGCGCAAATAAAAGATCCCTTGCTGCTAATCGGAAAGAGTAGCCCATGAAATGGCGACAGCGGGTTTCCTTTCTTAATATCTTTGTGGTCCTTAACCATATTCCTGACGCCATATAACCGTAATTAAAATGTGTTGAGTGCGTCGTTAAATAAAACATTTCTTTCTTTCTCTTTCTTGTAGGTTGCAATGTACCAAAGCAGAAAGTTCCGGTTCAAATATGTATGGAGAAAAAGAAGCTGCGGCTCTGATTGGTAGTAATATGTGACACTGATAATTTGTGCAAATTTTTTACTATGGTTTTTATTATAGTTTTATTTATTTCTAAACCGAATATTTTTTCAACTGCACACGAAAATGGTTGTTTTTGTTATTTTCAAAACACGTTTACTTTTCTTCTTACGTCAAACCAAACCGAAATTATTTAAAAAATAAAAATTAAAAATTAAAAAAAATTAAAAAGAAATTAACAAAAATTGTAGGAGGATGGGACGAACTATAGTTCTCAAACGACAGAGTAGTGAGTACTCGGAGTAATGTTTTGTACGTTCGAAATTATTGGGAGATCAAATCCACTTCAAGCTACTAAGAAACATTAGTACGACCAAAAACCACATTGAATACTAATACAGACACTGATATTCTAAACAGGAACCTAAATATATTTAGTATGTAATTGTAATCGTTAAAAGACTTGGAAACATCTTACAATGGCAACAAACTCATGAAAGTCCCTTCAAACATCATTACCGGCCTCGGTGGTGTCGTGGACATAAGGCTGGTAGGTACAGGGTTCGCAGCCCGGTACCGGCTTTCACCTAGAACGAGTTTTATCGACTCAATGGGTAGATGTAAGACCACTACACCCTCTTCTCTCTCACCAGCCACTAACAACTAATCCCACTGTCCTGGACGGACAACCTAGATAGTTGAGGTGTGTGTGTGTGTGTGTGTGTGTGTGTGTGTGTGTGTGTGTGTGTGTGTGTGCGTGTGTGTGTGTGTGTGTGTGTGTGTGTCCAGGACAGCGTGCTTGAACCTTAATTGGATATAAGCAATTGGATATAAGCACAAAAATAATTTGAAATAATAATAACAGTAATAGTTCAACACAATTGGCACTGGAGATTGATTTGGTACAGTGCAACCTGCAGACGACAACCAGACAATCAGACAGACGATGTAATCTCCGACTACGTGACGTCACTCTTGTCAAAGTGGAGACACTTCAGTCAGACTCTCATTCAGCGCTCCTTTTGTCGGAGGTTTAGAGACATTCTCCTCAACTGTCATTTGCGGAAATATCACCCAACCATCTTCGTTTATTGAGATTGCAGTTTCGAAATGTGTACCCAAAATCTTCGAGTCACGTGACCACCGAGCACGGGGAGATTATCGAAGACTTTTGTGTGGTTTAATTAGAAGTTAACTTGCCGTGTTTGGGTTCGAGGATAAACACATCTCGTCAAGTTGTCATTAAGGGACAGCGGGAGAAAGACAGGGAATGGTTGTTTGATGGCGATATCAGAAGATTGTCAATGCTCAGGTATTAGGTGATAATGCAATGCTAATTGCTCGGCTTATTGTGAACGTAAACGGGGATACGAACTTAATGGTGAATGTTAGGAGAGAGTTTAACAAAGAACTCCCACACTCACACCGCGATATTTTTTTTTTTTTTTATTTATTTTTTTTTTATTTTTTTTTTTTATAATCTTTGGATACACTCAAGAAGAAGTTTGTTTTATTTAACCATGCCACTGGAGCACATTGATTAATTAATCATCGGCTATTGGATGTCTGACTCGTAGTCATCAGAGGAAACCCGCTACATTTTTCCTAATGCAGCAAGGGATTTTTTATATGCACTTTCCCACAGACAGGAAAGCACATACCACGGCCTTTGTCCATTTGTGGTGCATTGGTTGGAACAAGAAAAAAATCAGCTGAATGAATCCACCGAGGAGGTTCGATTCGATAGACTTAAATGTGATTTCGTAGTATCTAGATCATGATTTGTGTTTAAATTATTAAATTTCTGTTACATTCATTACAACGTAACGTCATCCCATTGGTCCAGACGTAGCAAATGGAGTTTGTTAATTTTTCGATGAACATAAAAATTACGTCATCATGGATCGTCATATATGATTACGTCATTTTATATGGGCAAGTGGTCTTATTGAGCGTTATTGTTTATGGATAAAAAAAAAAATTCCAAATAAAGTATGACGTTTTAGTGTTATTATTAGCCTGTATGATTCAATTTTAATTATAAGTATTGTCTGTTATTTCGTTTACGTTCATCTGGGTATGAAAAAAATTCATCCGCAGACTTATGTGTCCATACCCCGATGAACGTAAAAGAAATAACAGACAATGGTTATATAATTTTAAAAAATAGGACCGAGAAGTAAATTTTGTGTTCCTCATTTCGAAGCGGAAATGGGTAGACTTCTACGTTACCCAGCCCCTAGGTGTATATATATGATCCCTTGCTACTAATGGATAAATGAAAGGGTTTCCTCCTATGACAACGCTTTAGAATTACAACACACACACGTCCTTTGTCCTTTCCGCTCCTGTGACAGTACTGCTCCCAGACTTTGAAAACTTGCATCAGTGTCCACAATAAAGGGTTCACTGAAATCAGCGTACCCTAATATTGGAGCTGAAGTTAACTTCTCCTTTAGAGTGTCAAAAGCATTTGACAACTCTCATCCCAAGAAATCTTTAAACATGCTTGGTTCTTCGTGTCTCGAAACCTGTTCACCAAAGAATGCAAAGGTCCAGCAATATGTGAGAATCCTTTTAAATACTGTCTGTAGTAACTGACACACCCTAAGAAAGACATCAAGTCCTTTGGTGTCTTTGAAACTTCCCACTCAAGAACAGCCTTTATTTTGTCTGGATCTGTAGCTACCCCGTCTCTAGATATCACATGTCCTAGATATTTCATTTCTGTCCTAAGAAAGCAGCTTTTGCTTCGTTTCAGCTTAAGCCCATGTTGTTTTAAAATTTAAATACCTCTTTTAGTCTGTGGATGTGCTCATCAAATGAACTTGCATAAAGTACAATATCATCCAAGAAGACTAGTAACATCTTAAATATCTGCTCTCTGAAACAATATTGCATGAGTCTTTGAAATGTGGCTGGTGCCCCTGATAAACCAAAAGGCATTCGTTTTATTCAAACAAACCCATTGGAGTGATGAATGCAGTTTTCTCTTTGTCTTTATCCTCAACTGCAACCTGGTTTATCGACTGGCCATATCCAGTGGTGTAGTACACCATGTTGCTCCATGCAAAGCATCTAATGACTCGTCTATTCTAGGTAGTGGAAAGCAATCTTTCCTAGTTTTAGCATTCACCCGCCTATAGTCCACACACAGCCGTATCGTGTTGTCCTTTTTTCTCACTATAACAATAGGAGATGCATATGGGTTATGGCTGGGTCGAATTACATCCTGCTTTATACGTTTCTTGATGTGTTCCCTGACTTCCTCATACTGACTGGGTGGAATTCGTCTGTACGGTTGTGACACTGGTATGTCATCAGTTGTACGTATTTGGTGTTTTACTGTGTCAGTAAACCCCAAATCAAGGTCATCTTTAGCAAATACATCAGAGTATCTGCTAAGTATTATCTCCAACTTCTTCTGCTGCTCATCAGAACAATCACAGGTTGAGATATCAACAGGCAAACTATCTTTGTGACCTGTTGAACTCTCTGTGTAAACTGCTATGTGCTCTAAGTAAACTTTTCGTTCTTCTGTCTTTTTAAATCATACTTCCATGTTGTTTGTTGACAGGCTCTTCTACTTCTGCCACTGATGACAAAATACCCACTCTAGTTTTTGGTTTTAGCCAAATAGCTGTAGACCCTAAGTTTACAACTCCAACATTACAGGAAGCTAATCATGCAATGCTTATACTAGAAGTCATTAATATATTTTCTATAAACTTAAATGTTTATTTAATATATTTAATTTGTGGAAGGTTTTTTCACAACTTAATTATTGGTTTGATTGCAAATCTAGTTTAGCTTTAAGTTAGTTATTACTTATTGCAATAAAGTAACAAAATAATTTATTCTACTAACTTTATTTTAGGTATCAGAACATAAGTAGTTAACTATTTTTATTCAGCTAACTTTATTTCAGGATTCAGCGTATCAAGGGTTAACTCTGTGTTATAGTTAGATTACAGCCGACCTCTCCAAGAACCTTTATTTTAAATTTATTTTCTCACCAGATGGTCTTAATCGCCAACACCCAGGGCTATTTATCTCTCGTGTTTAATTATGTTCTGGCTTCGGACCATCGCCGTCCACTAGTGTGTCGACACACATAAACAAAGAACCGTTCATGTAAAATTTAACTCTAGACACCAACTTGCAGCTGGCCATAAAATAGTTATAAGCCACGCCTATTAATGCGGTAATAATTTGTAGGGAGATTCCTCAGACCACCACTTTTATAAGTTTACAATTAATTCCCAGTTACTTATTTCAACTTTAGCTTACTTATTAAATTGTCAGAATAGTTCGATTGAAGGAATGCCAGTTTATTTCAGTTACAAGTATTTAACTATTAAAACTGTACCTAATACAACATATCTCAATTTTCATTCATTCACATTCAAACATTTCAAAATCGCCTACCTTACATTTTTTGTGTGGCCAATAATAACAATATACATTTATACACCAAAAACACAATAACTGAATCAGTAAGTAAGTCGAATGTTAATTATACTGATAGTGTCAATGTTTCTCCACCACACAATTGTTTTAACCTCGGTGATAAATCCGGTCTCCCCACTACTGTTGTTTCAGTGTTCTTTGATCTCCCTGTTAGTCTACTCCTCTGGCAACTTCACAACTCCCACGACTTGTACACCAAAGACCGTGTTATTTGCTATCCTGTCTATGGGATGGTGCATATAAAAGATCTCTTGCTGCTAATTAAAAAGAGTAGCCCATGAAGTGGCGAAAACGGGTTTCCTCCCTCAATATCTGTGTGGTCCTTAACCATATGTCCGATGCAATATAACCGTAAATAAAATGTGTTGAGTGCGTCGTTAAATAAAACATTTCCTTCCTTTCTTCTTTCCTTCATAACTCCAGGAAACAGCACAACTCCGGGAAATCTCTGTAAATACTGGCTGTATAAGTCAGTTGTTAATGAGTCCATCCTCGTAATGTTCATTAATGTTTCTTCTCATTACAAGAAACCGTTCATTTAAGTACAGAATTGTTTTAAACAAATGTATGTTGTAATCACGCAACATGGAATTTCGTTGCTTTCTTTCATCTTCTAATATATATTTACTGCTCACATCCACATACATTCACGTCCAACATAACTCCTATTTTAACTGTTTATATGGATGAACTTTACATACTTTTTCCTGATTTTGTCCCATCGTCATTTATTTTGTCTTTCTATCTCTGCGCAAAATGCATAATTAATAATGTGTATAATATTATTGTCCTCGAAATATCCCTTCATCTCTTATGAACAATCTTCGTTTTCCCATCCATCTACATTTCTAAGTGTATAGTTTCACAACAGATTGAATACTTAAGTCTGTTAAAACAATTATATACACTTCTGTTGGATATTAGTGTTATACAGTCTTGTGATATTTTGCACCTTTGTCGATTTACTACTTTTACTTAACAATCCAGTTGGATCACAATTTAGTTTTTCTTGACATCTGACAATCCTGTCTGTTTACAATTCTGTTAAACTTTTACAATTGGCAATCCTATCGGCGACTCCATTTGTGGCCAAGTGCATAAAGCACCCTCGCACAAAAACTACACAAGTTCGAATCCCAAACGTCTTTCTCTTTTGCCAGATACTCTCTCTCTCTCTCTCTCTCTCTCTCTCTCTCTCTCTCTCTCTCTCTCTCTCTCTCTCTCTCTCTCTCTCTCTCTATATATACACACACACACACACACACACATACATACATATACATATATATATATATATATATATATACATACTCACACACCCATATACGCACACCCACAGACACACATACAGACACACACACAAAGACACACACACACACACACACACACACACAAACTTGCACAAAGACTCTTTGTATTTTGGATTCCGTTGCTTTGTTTGCAGGTGCCATATACATGGTACAAGTACATCCACTGCTACTTAAAGAAATGAAATTGCACACTTTTATGGATTAGATAACCGAAATGTTCCTGACAAACACTGTCACATTTATCACCACTGGCGGAACTACCAGTATTGACTGCTCTATATATAGCTATTAAGAGATGGAGGTCACTGCGAACTTCGACCAAGCCGTTTTCTTTTTCTTTTTTTTTCTTTTTTTTTCTCTTTTTTAATATTTATTCACAGAACCCCTATTTACGTTTGTTATCTTTGCCAACTACAGAGATGAAGTAACATAGTTACAATATAAAATTAAACATTATCATTTAGGTATACAGATCGACATTTTCATTCAGTATTTACAATTGTTATTATCACGAAGTTATACATGTACATGTATGTGTAAATATTAATGATACAGATAGAAAAAAGATTTTATATTATTTAGCCCAAGTTCTCATAGTTTATAATATTGGACTAGACATGTAAATTAATTTTTAAAAAAATTACTATACAAAATGGGTTCTGCGAGATATGTCCTATTATACTGGATCTACTTATCTACTTATCTACGTCTATCATAAATGAACGATTACTAAATTTTGACCACAAAAATAATGTAATTACAGATGCACAATTTGGTTTTCGAAAACAAATGTCAACTGTTGATGCTATCTTCATACTGTAAGCATTAATCCAAAGAACACTGAAGAATCGAAAACGTCTATACTGCTGTTTCGTAGACTACAGAAAAGCTTTTGATTTTATTAATAGACAAAACTTGTGGTATAAAATTATTAAACAGGGAATCGAGGGTAAATTGCTTGCTATTATCCGATCTTTATATGATAATGTTAAATGCTGTGTAAAATATAATAACGTATTTTCAGATTTCTTCATATGTAAGAACGGTTTATTTCAAGGAGAGGTTTTGTCTCCGATTCTATTTTCTATGTATGTTAACGATTGTGAAATGCATCTTTTAACTGATAATTGCCCTTATGTTGAGATTCAAATGTTAAATATTTTCCTATTAATGTACGCTGATGACATGGTTCTTTTAGCCGAAACGCTAGAAGGACTTCAGAAACTAATTAATGCTATCTCAAATTATTCCAAAAGATGGGATTTTACTGTAAACATTAATAAAACAAAGATACATGTAGTTGTTTTTAGAAACGGAGGCAAAGGAAGGGAAAACGAAAAATGGTCTTATAACGGTAGTTCTTTAGAAGTTGTTAATGAATTTATATATCTTGGCCTATTATTCTTTTATAACGGAAAATTCAGTCGCTGCCAAAAAAGACTCGCAGAACAAGGACGCAAAGCTCTATTTTCAATTCGCAATGTATGTAGTAAAAATTACTTTAATATTGAAACCATGTTATCAGTGTTCGATACTTATGTGAATAGTATACTTAGTTATGGGTCTGAATTATGGGGTTTCCATTCCGCACAGGACGTCGAAAAGATTCATATACAATTCTGTAAGAGGCTTCTGGGTGTACGGAATGGAACTTGTACTGAATTTGTTTACAGTGAATTAGGTCGATTTCCTTTACAAATAATAAGAAAACTGCGAATCTTCAAGTATTGGATACAGCTACGTAATACTAGTAATTGTATTTTAAAAGCTGTATATGATGAAATGTATGAGAATGAAGATAATTGGTTAATGAATGTTAGAAGGGAACTTAATATGTTGGGTCTTAACTATATATGGAATCTAACCTATGTTGAGGACCATTATTTTAATGTAATTAAGGACAGATTATGCGATAGTTTTAAACAACATTGTTTTAGTAAATTAATTACCACGCCTAAGGGCATTCTGTATCGAAATTTGATAAACGAGTTTAAATTACAAATTTACCTTACTAAGCCATTAGAAGGAAAATATTTAAAAGAAATAGCAAAAATGAGATTATGTGCACATAAATTAAATATCGAATCTGGTAGATACAGGAACATTAACAGAGAGGAAAGAGTATGTGCACTTTGCAACAGTAATGAGATAGAAGATGAGTTTCATTTTATATTGCAATGTCCACAATATTACGACCTAAGAAAAAAAGTATATAAAAAGTTATTACTATATGCGACCCAGCGTTTTTAAACTTTCACAACTTTTAACCACTGGAAATAATAAAGACCTAAACTATCTTGGGAAATACCTAATAACGGCAAATATAATAAGGAATTCTTTAATTAATTAATAGAATAAAAAAATAGTGTAATTTTATAGTAATTTAATGAATAGTGAAATATAATTATTGTTATTTATAAGTATGTATTGATCATATAAATATTTTAATTCGATGTTACTTAATTATCTTATTGATTAATTAAGTAATTGAATGATTAATTATATTATTTATTATTATCCACCATTGTTTGTACATATTGTATATAGATGTATTTATATTTATGTTATTATTAATGCTGATAAGATGTAAATCTTAAGGCAATAAAGAACTTGAACTTGAACTTGAACTTATACACTCATCCCCACCTAACCCCCCCCCCCCCCCCCCCCCCCCCCCCCACCAATAAACAAACTTCAAATATACATATACAACTACGCATACGCACACCGACACGCACACAAGTGATTCATGAAGTGCAGACATCATAAGACTTCACAAATGCAGGCATCGAAATAAGTCGAGAACGGTCGTTCAGGTTACCGGGAGGTTACCACATGTTAGAGAAGTCGAGAACGGTGTTTCGTTCTCGACAAAAATTTCAACGAACGGTAGTTTCGTTTCCGAACGTAAACCAGGCAATGCATTCAGGACTTCTGCGTTTCATTATCTCGTCAGGAATTGCATCGATGTTCGCGCGCAAGTCACTCCGCGTTTAAGCAGCGTCCACTAGATGAATTTATGCCCGCATTTTGTTTTCTCGTACCGATGTTCGCGCGCACCGTTACAATTTCAGAACGACCGCGTAGTAGTAACAGGAATTCAATTCTAACTTTCATATAGTTGTGGAAACCTATAGGTTACCAGGTTATATTTTGTGGTAACCTGTAAATGGGTTACCAGACACAATGCTTATTTCGATGCCTGTAAATGAAGTATTATTATTATATAAAATATATGAATTATTTGACTATGACTGGTATGCTGTATTCTAGTTGGTATAATATTACTGGAATCTTCCCACAATCCTAGTTGGAGAGCGCGTCGCCGTAGTGTATTTCACTTCATGTCAACTTATTTTCGTGCTTATATCCAATTAAGGTTCAAGCACGCTTTCCTGGATACAGACCTCAGCTAACTGGGCTGTCTGTCCATGACAGTAGTTTGTTAGTGGTTAGTGAGAGAGAAGAGGGTGTAGTGGTCTAACACCTACCTACCCATTGAGTCGTTAAAACTCACTTTGGGTGGGAGCCGGTACCGGGTTGTGAACCAAGTACCTACCAGCCTTATGTCCGATGGCTTAAGCTCGACGCCACCGAGGCCGGTGCCGTGGTGTAGCTCGCTGGTAAAGAGCATGTCTGTCTGAACCCCGCGTCCGTGGTGTACACGTTTTGCCACTGGTACCGAGTTCGCATCCCGGTATCGACATCTACAGGTGATGACAGTTGTCGTATCTCACCACAGTTTTTTAAAACTTTATCGAGCATCCATCCTTCCATCCATCCATCCATCCATCCATTGATTGATTGAATCATCCATCCATCCATCCATCCATCCATCCATCCATCCATCCATCCATCCATTTATCCTTTGATTGATTGATTGATTGATTCATCCATCCATCCATCCGTCCATCCATCCATCCATCCATCCATCCATCCATCCATTCGTCCATTCATTCATTCATTTATCCATTCATCCATGCATGCATTTATGCATTCATTGAATCATTCATTCATTTATACTTATATTTATACTTCGTGCTTATATCCAACAATGCAATGAAAACTGAAATAAGTATTGTTTATTTTTGTTTAACGACACCACTAGAGCACATTGATTTATTAATCATCGGCTACTGGATGTCAAACATTTGGTAATTTGGGACATAGTCTGAGAGGAAACCCGCTATATAGTAGTAATGGATATTTTATATGCACCATTCCACAGGCAGGACAGCACACACCACGGCCTTTGATGTACCAGTGGTGGTGCACTGGCTAGAACGAGAAATAGTCAAATAGGCTCACCTACCAGGATCGATCCTAGACCGACCGCGTATAGATGTAAACAGAGAATAGTACATTTGTGTCTGTTATATACCATTTATCTTACGACTTGTTTCAAAATGTATTTAACGAGCAAAAACGAGTTGGATACATAGAGAATACTACATGAGTGGCCGTAAAGACCCGGTCACACTGTCAAGGATCAGGACGCCGGGTTAACCACGGATACGATCCGGTATCATTCGTGACAAACCGTTGTGGTACGTACTTTAGTACTGTACCGATCCGTAGCGACCCGTAGCGCTCCCCGTTGTCAACTAACCCCTATCCTTAATAATCCTTGGTTTATTTGTCGAAAACCGTAGTTAAACCGTGGTGCATCCGTAGGGAACCGCGGATAGATCACTATCCGGGGTCATCCGTGAGGTTTTTATCCGTAGTGGATCCGGCCAGACGATCCTTGACAGTGTGACCGGGGCTTTAGATACCATTTACCTTAACAACGAGTTGATTTAAAACGCATCTAACGAGCGAAAGCGAGTTGGATACGTTTTTAAAAAACAATTTGTATGATAAATGGTATCTAACGGACACGAATGTTGTATTCTATTTTGTTACATATCCTGAAAAAAACAAACAACAAAAAAACAGTTTTAAAATAAATGTAAATGTTTTGGTTCTTTCCCAACGAAAACCTATTTACGGCCCTTGCACTTATAGTTAACTTATGCGTCACAGAACCGGCCTCGGTGGCGCAGTGGTTAAGCCATCGATCTACAGGCTATAAGGTACAGGGTTCGCCGCTCGGTACCGGCTCCTACCCAGAGCGAGTTCTTAAGAGCTCATTGGGTAGGTGTAAGGCCAGTACGCCACTCTTCTCTCTCACTAACCACTAACCAACTAACAACTAACTCACTGTCCCGGATAGACAGTCCAAATAGCTGAGGTGTGTACCCAGGACAGCGTGCTTGAACCTTAATTGGATATAAGCACGAAAATAAGTTAAAATGAAAATGAAATGCGTCACAGACAAGTCAATTTCAGGTTATCTTGTACGTCACGGCCGTTCTTTTCTTTTTTTGTTCTTTTTTTTCATTGAATGGTGCATGGCATTGGTGACCTAGGCCCGTGCTTATAAAACTTTTAGAGTCCAGACTCAATCTGAAATGGCGACACACACAAACAATTTGTATGGCGTTGTCATGACATTAGTGTCTTAGACTGTATTAGTCTCGAGTCTAAGACTAAAAGTTTTATAAGTACCAGACCAAGTCATCACATAGGAGCAGCCAGTCGTATGTCTTGAAAATGTTAACGTACGTATGTGTGTTAACAAGTATGTGTTATCAAAAATAACGATTGATATTCTCACCAACGGGTGTACAAGAAACGTTTATAAATAATGAGCTGTAACATAAATCATATATAACGGACACGAATGACGTCGTGTTCTATTTCTGACATATCCTTGAAAACAACAACAAACATACAAAACACAGGTTTTAAGAAATAATAATTAAACGTTTTCCCCAACTAAAAGCCAGTTACGATCCTTGTGCTTGCAGCTAACGTGTTCGTCACCCAGTAATCCGTTTCAGCTATCGATTTCCATTGTGTCTTTTTCATTGGATGGTATGGCTGCAGCGACGGGGTCATCACCTAGGAGCAGCCAATCGTATGTCTTTAGATCAACAGAACACAAATGTGTGATATTGGTGGGTGTTGTCATAAATAACGAATGATGCTCTCACCAACGGGCGTGTAAGAAATGAATTATATTGTCATACGTTTCAACGTCAATAAGGAGACACGCGCGCGCACACACACACACACACACACACACACACACACACACACACACACACACACACACACACAGAAAGAAAGAAAGAAATGTTTTATTTAACGACGCTCTCAACACATTTTTATTTACGTTTATATGGCGTCAGACATATGGTTAAGGACCACACAGATTTTGAGAGGAAACCCGCTGTCGCCACTACATGGGCTACTCTTTCCGATTAACAGCAAGGGATCTTTTATTTGCGCTTCCCACAGGCAGGATAGCACAAAGCATGGCCTTTGTTAAACCAGTTATGGATCACTGGTCTGTGCAAGTGGTTTACACCTACCCATTGAGCCTTGCGGAGCACTCACTCAGGGTTTGGAGTCGGTATCTGGATTAAAAATCTCATGCCTCGACTGGGGTCCGAACCCAGTACCTACCAGCCTATAATCCGATGGCCTAACCACGATACCACCGAGGCCGGTCACACACACATAAAGAGAAAGAAAAAAAAACAGGACCTGGACTTTAAGACTACAATAATACCATCAAAGAGAGATTTATATTACTTAGTATCTATTTAAAACAAATATATCGGCTTTCTCTATAGGTCAGAGAAAGACCTGATATACAATGCACACGAGCATTCGTTAAATGTCAGATCTGTTGCGGGCCCGGTGACTGTGACAGAACTAATAAAGATTACCGGCCTCGGTGGCGTCGTGGTAGGCCATCGGTCTACAGGCTGGTAGGTACTGGGTTCGGATCCCAGTCGAGGCATGGGATTTTTAATCCAGATACCGACTCCAAACCCTGAGTGAGTGCTCCGCAAGGTTCAATGGTAGGTGTAAACCACTTGCACCGACCAGTGATCCATAACTGGTTCAACAAAGGCCATGGCTTGTGCTATCCTGCCTGTGGGATCCCTTGCTGCCAATCGGAAGAGTAGCCCATTAGTGGCGACAGCGGGTTTCCTCTCAAAATCTGTGTGGTCCTTGACCATATGTCTGACGCCATATAACTGTAAATAAAATGTGTTGAGTGCGTCGTTAAATAAAACACTTCTTTCTTTCTTTCGTTAAATGTCAGATCTGTCGCGGGCCCGGTGACTGTGACAGAACTAATAAAGATTACCTTATATGAAGCCTGGGTTGCTTTTGTATTAGGTTTACGAAACGTCGTTCATAATTTGACTGGTGTTGTCGTGGGTGGAAAAAAAAAGAGGGTCATACCCACCTTAAGTTAAAGTGTGTTTTGTTTAACGACACCACCAGAGAACAATGATTTATTAATCATCGGCTACTGGATGTCAAACATTTGATAATTCTGGCATATAGTCTAAAAGAGGAAACGCGCTATAGTTGTCCATTAATAGCAAGGGATCTTTTATATGTACCATCCCACAGACAGGATAGCATATACCACGACATTTGATAAATCATTCGTGGTGCACTAGCTGAAATGAGAAATAGGCCAATGGGCCCATCGACGGGGATTGATCCCAGACTGACCGCGCATCAGGGGAACGCTTTACGGTTACCACTGGTCATAAATGTTTGACATGCAGTTATCGATGATTAATAAATCAAGGTACGCTAGTTAGGTCGGTAAACAAAATAAAAGAAACTTTATGTCCCCATATCTGGCCGACGATTCGGAGTATTTTTCTTCTCGCTGCTTCTAACTATCGCCTAATGTGTGTTGGCCTTACATGGGCGTACATAGGATTTTGAAAAGGGGGGTTCCAAAATAGATTGCAGAGATATTGGCCATATATTTCTATGTTGAGTAAATATAATAATGTCAGATATATTAAATTATAAAAAAGCGATTTCGGGAGGGTGGGGGGGGTCGGTCGAACCCATCGACCCCCCCCCCCCCCCCCCCCCCCCCCCCCATGTACGCCCATGCCTTAATATGTATCTACTGAATCGCTGTCAACATCTCGTACGGAAATACATATTTTTGTGTATAATTATCGCTGTGCAAATAACAGACCTTCGCTCTCCTACGCTTTTCAGCTAATTTAGGTGATTAACTCGAGTAGTCGATGGTTAATGGATAGCAATCACTGTCAGCAGATAGTTAGCACCTTCTTCATCCCTGTGGTTATAATTTCGAAGTTATAATTTCATTGATGATGAAGAGTCGCATTAATGTTGCCCGACTAATCGATAACATCGGATTTGTTGTTTGGGGTGGTCATGTCCCTTATTTGTTGATGGTGAATACGTCACAAGATGTACATGTCGCATTAATGTTGCTCGACTAATCGATAACATCGGATTTGGTGTTAGGGGGGTCGTGTCCCTTGTTTGTTGATGGCGAATAATTCACAAGATGTACACGTCGCATTAATGTTGCCCGACTAATCGATAAAATCGGATTAGGTGTTAGGGTAGTCGTGCCCCTTCTTTGTCAAAACGAACGGGCAGAATCCAGTTCAGTCGGTAGAGCGCTCACCTGAGGTGCTTGCGTTATAGGATCGAACCACGGTACTGTACCCATTCTCTGATTGATTGATTGTTTGTCTGTTTGTTGGGGGTTTTGTGGGGTTTTTTTTTTCAATTTGAGTTCTTTTACACTTGCAGATATTTTTTCCCGTCCCAACCAGTGCCCCATGACTTTTATATCAAAGGTATGGTATGTGCTGTCCTGATTCTGGGAAAGTACATACAAAATATATCTTGCTGCTAATAAAAAACGGGGGCGGGATGTAGCCCAGTGGTAAAGCGTTCGCTTGATGCACGGTCGGTCTAGGATCGATCCCTGTCGGTGGACCCATTGGGCTATTTCTCGTTCCAGCCAGTGCTCCACAACTGGTGTATCAAAGGCCATGATATGTACTATCCTGTCTGTAGGATGGTGCATATAAAAGATACCTTGCTGCTAATCGAAAAGAGTAGCCCATGAAGTGGCGGGTTTCATCTCTCAATATCTATGTGGTCCTTAACCATATGTCTGACGTCATATGACCGTAAATAAAATACGTTGAGTACGTCATTAAATAAAACATTTCCTTCCTTCCATCTAATAAAAAAACAAAATGTAACGGCTTTCCTCTATTATTACGTGTCAAAAATTACAAAATGTAGTGGTGTTGTTAAGCAAAAGAAACATTAACTTTAACTATTGAACTGAAAGGAAATTAATAATTGTTTAATAGCACATTTAAAAATGCAGTCATTGTTTACGCCAGTTGAAGCATTACCAAAGTGACTAGCTTCACATTTCGCCATTTTTACATGTCGACCTATTTGTGTTATTGTGGAGATGTAGGCCTAATTTAAAGGTTTTAAACTCTGACACAATTGTTAACTATGACTAACACGGTTTAAAGGTCTTTTACAGTTTACTCTGTATTCCCAATGAGTTAAAGTGTTTGTTTTTGTTTAACGACACCACTGAAGCACATTGATTAGTTACCCTTCGGCTACTGGATGTCAAACATTTGGTAATATCGACATATAGTCTCACAGAGGAAACCCGCTACATGTTTCCATTAGCAGCAAGGGGTCTTTTATATGCACCATCCCACAGACAGGATAGCTCATACCGCGGCCTATGACATACCAGTCGTGGTGCATTGGCTGGAAGCGGTCGGTCTGGGATCGATCCCCGTCAGTGGGCCATTTCTCGTCCCAGCCAGTGCACCACGACTGGTATATCAAAGTATGTATATATATATTTTTTAAATTTAGAAATATAATGCAGCTACACATATAGTATTAAAATAAATTATGTACATTTGTACTTTTTTCCAGTTGCTCTCTCTCTCTCTCTCTCTCTCTCTCTCTCTCTCTCTCTCTCTCTCTCTCTCTCTCTCTCTCTCTCTCTCTCTCTCTCTCTCTCACACACACACACACAGACCCCCCCCCCCCAGCGCCTTAGATAAATTCAATGAATGACATTTGTGCGCATGATTTTGTCGCAAATTTGATCCTTTTACTTCCGTTTCGCTAGCCTTATCTAAAACGCTATATATCTAATTATCTACGATTGCTCTCTATCTGGCAAACGTGCTGTAACACGATAGTGGTCAATTTGACGTGCGCCTGCCAGATCACATATTGAGTGATACGTCGACATTTTCATTTACGTTACGAAAATTGGTTTACCATATATAAATGTCAACAATTCTTTGACGTGACGCGAACAATGCTATGACGCTTTAATATGATTACTTGTGTCAAAGCCGTACTTACTACGTACATTCATCAGAATATAGTTCAATAACGTGAGAACCGAATCGCTGATGACATTTACATTATAAGCATATTAATTCTAATGACGATTGCTAACTAATGTTGCATTATTTTCTACAAAATACCCAATACAGTAAATAGTCGAATCGTAGAAATGTACACATTATCGAGTACTATCTGTCACAATAACTGTTAAGAACAGTTTGTTTTGTTAAACGACACCACTAGAGCACATTGATTTATTAATCATTAGCTACTGGATGTTAAACATTTGGTAATTTTTGACATATAGTCTTAGAGAGGAAACCCGCTACATTTTTCCATTAGTAGCAAGGAATCTTTTATATGCACCATCCCACAGATAGGACGGTACATACCACGGTCTTTGATATACCAGTCGTAGCGAGCGCTTTACCACTGGGCTACACCCCTCCTATTTTCCACAAGTGTTGCGTCGAAGTCGAAGGTTTCCAACCAGTGCACGACAACTGGTCAAAGCCGTGGTATGTGCTTTCCTGTCTGTGGGAAAGTGCATATAAAAGATCCCTTACTGCATTAGTGAAAAAATTAGCGGGTTTTCTCTGACTACTATGTGTTAGAATTACCAAATGTTTGACATCCAATAGCCGATGATTAATTAATCCATTTGCTCTAGTGGTATCGTTAAACAAAACAAAAAAGAAAGAAAGAAAGTTGAAGGTGTGTGTGGGGGGGGGGGGAGGGCGGGGTGCGTAGGCATTGGGGGATCGAGGATTTTATGGGTATACCCAAGCCAACTTTCGTCCTTGTAAATTCTGTTAGGTTATAAGAGAGTCCAATGTAAATGGGAAAATATATGACTGGGGAGGGTAATGACCCCATTCTCCGCCCTATCTGAATTTGCTGCCATTGTAAGATGTACCGGCCTCGGAGGCGTCGTGGATAAGCCATCGAAGGCAAGTAGGTACAGGGTTCGCAGCCCGGTACCGGCTCCAACCCAGAGCGAGTTTTAACGAATCAGTGGGTAGGTGTAATGCCACTACACCCTCTCCTCTCTCACTAACCACTAAAAATTAACAACTAACCCACTGTCCTGGACAGACAGCCTAGGTAGCTGAGGTGTGTGTCCAGGACAGCGTGCTTGAACCTCAATTGGATATAAGCACGAAAAATAAGTTGAAATGAAATAAATGTAAGATGTTCCGACTAAAAAAAAAAAAATTAATGACTAAAATTACATACTCAATATTGTTTCTTCTTTAGAATATAGGTGTCTGTATATTCAGTGTTTCTTGTTGCCCTATTATTTGTATGTAGCCCAAACTGGATTTGGTCTCCCAACAATTTCGTACGTACGGAAAAACATATATATATTAGCAAACGAACTGAAGGTTCAGCTAGTACCATGCTGGGACGATCAGAAACTCATTTAAATATACACTGATACTTTATGCAGGAAAATGTATTTAATTCAAATTTGTTGTCCTTGAAATGTCTCTTGTAGTCCGTAACATTTTAACAATGGCAATAAATTCAGCACTGTCGCCTTAAAGGGACATAACCTAGTTTTTAAACACTAAGACATATTTTTGACTATTTTAGCCGTTTTTGATAACTGAAATCATACTTTACTTACATTTTATGGTTGATTTCATCAATTTTCGTACTTTCGTAGTGATTTTGGTCATCTTTGTGTTTTTAATATCACAAAATGCATTTCTCATATTTTTTAAAAGGCACGTGCGTCTGAGAAGTAACAGTTATGGAGTCGAGTTTTAGTCTATTTTTAGAGGGTATTTCACCATGTCAAAGTCACAGACTCATGTTTCTCTCAATTTTAACTTTATCCAAATGTGTTACAGGTTTGTAGATTAACTAAACTTAGTGTTAATTTTCACGGGTTGAAACTAGGGTTTGTCCCTTTAATTTAATTCAGTTCAATTCAATTCAGTTTGTAAAACATTCCCGTTTTTAGCAGATGAATATAATGCATTTAATCGTTTTAGTATCAAAAAACCCATGTAGTTGGGCAGCTTTAGATTTCTGTGGCAGATTACCTCACAGATAATACACAGTAGTGATCGTTTGATTGATGAAGGTGGTAGTGATGGGAATCGATTGGAATTTCATCATCGATCATCGGTTATAATCGGTTATCACCAACCAATCAACTTTCGATTACACAATCGGATTGAATTATATGAACATAAGAAGGATTTGGATAATAAGGGTCATGTACCTATTGCCGTGTTCACCGGTGCATTTTACCTTTAATAACTATTCAATATATAGAGGATATTTCATGTTTTTTGTCAGAGTAAAGTTTGTTTTATTTAACGACGCCACTAGAGCACATTGATTTTTTATCTTATCATCGGCTATTTTTTTTGTCAAATATGATTTATATCTCATCGAGTCATATCTCACAAGTTGCGTTTGCGTGACGAGTGTGATATGATTGCAAACTTCACGAGATGAAATATAAATCATATTTGACCAAAACAAACATGAAATTTTCTATTTATTATATAACTTTTGGCAATTTACCTTTATTTTTAAAATGCCAGCAGCAAAATAGTTCCGGCTTTCTTACAGTGAACATAACATTTTCTACAGTACCGATAACACATTTTACAGTGAACTAGTGAAATTTTTACTCTAAAATTTGTTATCGTCACTGAGTAACTGATAACACATTTATTTCACTGATATTTTAAGATATTTCACTAAATGTTATATAATAATATTTCATTTATGGTGACATGAAAATAATCACTAACCCCAACATATTTAAATCAATTCTAGTATCCAAATTGGGGGTACAATTATGGTTTATATTTTTCTATACCATCGATTGTGGATTTTTATAATCGATCATCAAACCGATAAATTTTCGATTATAATCGATCTGTGGAACATTTACCAGCCTCGGTGGCGTCGTGGTTAGGCCATCGTTCTACAGGCTGGCAGGTACTGGGTTCGGATCCCAGTCGAGGCATGGGATTTTTTAATCCAGATACCGACTCCAAACCCCGAGTGAGTGCTCCGCAAGGCTCAATGGGTAGGTGTAAACCACTTGCACCGACCAGTGATCCATAACTGGTTCAACAAAGGCCATGGTTTGTGCTATCCTGCCTGTGGGAAGCGCAAATAAAAGACCCCTTGCTGTTAATCGGAAAGAGTAGCCCATGTAGTGGCGACAGCGGGTTTCCTCTCAAAATCTGTGTGGTCCTTAACCATATGTCTGACGCCATATAACCGTAAATAAAATGTGTTGAGTGCGTCGTTAAATAAAACATTTCTTTCTTTCTTTCTTTCTTTCTTTCTTTCACTAGTAATTGACGTATTTAGTGATTTTAGTAAACAAAATCTAACGGGATTCAAACAGAATGGGTTTAAATAAATTAAAGAAAACTAACCGGTCTCGGTGGTGTCATGGTTAAGCCATCAGATCGGACATTCGGCTGGTAGGTACAGGGTTCGCAGCCGGGTACCGGCTTCCACCTAGAGCGAGTTTTAACGACTCAGTGGGTAGGTGTAAGACCAAATACACCCTCTTCTCTCTCACTAAGAATTATCAACTAACCCACTGTCCTGGACAAACAAATGCCCAGATAGCTGAGGTATGTGCCCAGGACAGCGTGCTTGAACTTTAATTGGATATAAGCACGGAAATAAGTTGAAGTTGAAATGAAATTAGAGGTTGGACACCTTAATAGGATATTGGTTGGTCTTTAAAACTACGTCCTACTGCTACTGAACCAAAAACAAAAACCATGTGAACTCCGTGGTCTAGTGGATAAGCAGCTGGACAATCAAGCTGACGACAGTAGTTCAAATCCCATCAAAGCTGGCTCACACATTCATTCATCTTTCTCATCTGTTACCCTCTGCCTATCATTCTCATTATCTTAATATAAAAAAAAAACTTTCCAATTTCTCCCACGATTTCAATCTGTTTCGACCCTTTCTGTCAATTTCCCCCGACTCTGTCTTCTGAGCTATCCACACCATCGTCTACCTGTCTCAACTTCCTCCACGAGTGCAGTCTCTGTGTATTTCCCTCCACCTGGCATCCTCGTCCTCTGCCGCTAATAAAGCTGGTCTGACCCACGGCACTAACTAACGACCGCCGGTAGTAGGGGTGCATAGTAGGTGGTTACAAGTGCCTCTTAACAATGCCAGAAGTAACTACTGAACACTCCCCGAAGTGGTCAGGCTAAGCCCACAGCTAAAAGCTGATGGGGAACAGGTGTGTGGCACAGATAGCCACAAGAGACAAGCACATGTCGCGGTTGGAGAGACAAGGACTGGGATGTGGAGGTGGAGGTGGACAGCAAAAGAAGTTGAAAGATAGGAGGAGTTGCCAGATCGGGAAGAAATTAAATGGAATTCAAAGGAGAGAAAGGAAAGGGGGCACTGGGATAAAACAATAATAATAATAATAATAATAAAAAAGCCATGTCCATCGATGGGGATCGATCCTGTGACATCCAACTACTACTGAACCAAAACCAAAAGCCATGTCCATCGATGGGGATCGATCCTGTGACATCCAACTACTACTGAACCAAAACCAAAAGCCATGTCCATCGATGGGGATCGATCCTGTGACATCCAACTACTACTGAACCAAAACCAAAAGCCATGTCTATAGATGGGGATCGATCCTGTGACATCCAACTACTACTGAACCAAAACCAAAAGCCATGTCCGTCGATGGGGATCGATCCTGTCACATCCAACTACTACTGAACCAAAAACCAAAGCCATGTCCGTCGATGGGGATCGATCCTGTCACATCCAACTACTACTGAACCAAAAACATAAGACCTATCCATCGATGGGGATCGATCCTGTGACATCCAACTACTACTGAACCAAAAACAAAAGCCCTGTCCATCGATGGGGATCGATCCTGTGACATCCTACTACTACTGAACCACAAACAAAAGCCATGTCCATCGATGGGGATCGATCCTGTGACCCGAAACTCTTCAGGCGAGCGCTTTACATTTGTATTTGCGTTTCTTTTTTTTTCTTTTTTTATTATTATTTTTTTAATTTCAATTTTATTTTTTTTATTTTTTTTATTTTATTATTATTTTTTTTTTTTTGCTCAGTATATTACTTCTCGAGAATAAAACGGAGTAATACACAATAAAAACGCCATGACCTATGGGTATTTCAGATACTAGTAATTAATTAACCACACATAATACTCTTCTTTATCCTTGGGAAATGCTGGTGAACTAATTACTATGTTTAGCCCTTTTTTTTTCTTTTTTTTTTTCTTTTACGAATTATCGATAAACTCGTAGAAACTGAACAGTACATAAATCCATATGGTAAGGAGCACGCGGTAGTTATGCTAGGCTTAGACTGTCAACTGGTACGACGAAGTTGGCCAACTCGACGGTTGCATTGTAATTTCCCCAACTCCCGAATTACGACGGGTGCTCGTAAATTAACAAACAATGCGTTATACGACGAGAATCGAGTTGTAAGAGCGCTCAGACTAGCAATTGACCACAGACCACAATTAACTTTTCTATATGTTTCTATATAGCCTTAATGGCTATAACATTTTTATTAATATCAGCAGGCCCGTGGATTTTTGTATGTACCTTTGCCTGCCTGGGGGCACATACCCTGAAAAGGACAACCCCTGTTGTCCAGCTCTTTCTCCCAGCATATTGATTTAAACAAACACACCCTCTAAACCTGGCCGGGGTACACCCATTTTGCACAAAACCCCACTACTTTTGCATGGGCCGGAATTACCACAAACAAGTCGTGCCAGGCGTGCGCTACAACAGCTTGCTTTGAACGTGCATGTAAAAAAACATCGGTTGTGTAGATGTAGTGGTTAAGCCATCGGACGTAAGGCTGGTAGGTACTGGTTTCACAACCCCGGACTGGCTCCCATCCCCAGAGCGAGTTTTAACGACTCAGTGGGTATGTGCAAGACCACTACATTACACCGACATCTCTCATTAACCAAATAGATCTAACCCACTGTCTTGGACAGACAGGCCAGATACAAATGTAGCTGAAGTGTGTTTTCCCAGGACAGCGTACTTGAACCTTAATTGGATATAAGCACGAAATTAATTTAAAAGAAAGAAAGCTGAATATTGCGTACAAAGATGAATTCCATAAATACAACCGTAATGGAGGCCGCCATTTTTGTAACTTTAACATAGAAGTGGCTATATACACGTTTCATATAAGCATGGGAATACATTAAAAAAGAAAGCTGAATATCGCGTACAAAGATTCTAGAAATACAACCGTAATAGAGGCCGTCATCTTTGTAACTTAAAACAGAAGTGGCTATATACACGTTTGATATAAGCATGGGAATACATTAACATAGAATTAATCTAGGATATTTAGACCAGGCAATGTCCTAACAAGACCGGCCTCGGTGGCGTCGTGGTTAAGCCATCCGATCGGACATAAGGCTGGTAGGTACAGGGTTCGCAGACCGGTACCGGCTTCCACCAAGAGCGAGTTTTAACGACTCAATGGGTAGGTGTAAGGCCACTAAACCCTCTTGTCTCTCACTAACAACTAACCTACTGTCCTGGACAGACAGCCCAGATAGCTGAGGTGTGTGTCCAGGACAGCGTGCTCGAACCTTAATTTGATATAAGCATGAAATTAATTTAAAAGAAAGAAAGCTGAATATTGTGTACATAGATGAATTCCATAAATACAACCGTAATGGAGGCCGCCATCTTTGTAACTTTAACACAGAAGTGGCTATATACACGTTTCATATAAGCATGGGAATAAATTAAAACAGAATGAATCTAGGATATTTATACCGGGCATGGTCCTAAATAGACCGGCCTCGGTAGCATCGTGGTTAAGCCATCGGACATAAGGCTGGTAGGTACAGGTTTCGCAGACCGGTACCACCGGCTTCCACCAAGAGCGAGTTTTAACGACTCAGTGGCTAGGTGTAAGGCCACTACACCCTCTTCTCTCTCACTATCCACTAACAATTAACAACTAATCCACTGTCCTGGACAGACAGCCCAGATAGCTGAGGTGTATGTCCGGGACAGCGTGCTTGAACTGTAATTGGATATAAGCACGAACATAAGTTGAAATGAATAACAAGGCCGACAACAACAAAATCTTCTAGAAAAGTTCCTCATGTTAGGATCTCATAAGAGCAATATTTAATCTACGCTAAACCTAAAGTTGTGACGTTCACAAAGAGATTTTATTTACCTTACAACGCAGGAGGACAACGTATTGATCTGCGGCTCTCAGTGAGCTCAAGGGACTTGAGATATCGAGATTTATTTGATAAGCGAGGCCAAGACGCGGCACTCTCTCCCGCAGGCCGATTAGGACCTTATGCTTGAGACAAGTTTAGTCTCGTTAAGCGCTTCAAGACGTTCCCAATGACTAGATAATTGAGGCCATTTTTCGTATTACTCGAGTCCCCGTGCGGACTAGAACGTGCTATAAAAGTACTCCATTCAACGATTTCCGAAACAATCGGCTTTGTGTTCAAACAGCCGCGCAATAAAACACACATTGTAAAAAAAAACTCACACCATACTTTGAACTTGTGCATGCGTTGTTGTTTTTTCATCTGTTTGGTGTAACTGTTGAACTTTTTTCTTCTTTTTTTTCATCGTTTTGGATGAAGTGACATACTTGACAGCTGTCGGTTTAGTACTCATGACGGCGAGGCAGGGTATGCTCACTTTTCGCTAACACCGGATATCATCACTGGTTTTGACAGTGATTCATCAGTGCATGTCATTACAGCTGTACTTATTCTAAAGATATCTGTCTTGTGCTAGTTCTGATGAAGTAAACTAGTCTGGGAGTGGCAGTCCTCTTTATGGCGGTGCAGGAAGGATGCATTGTCCGGTAAAGGATCTCCTTGGGAGTGGCTGTCCTCCTATAGACGAGGTACTAGATAGAGATACATGGAATCAATGACTAGTTTGCCAAATGTCCACTATCAAGGATAACGGGTTCGTCGTTCTAATTTCTGGACAAACTGTCCATTACTGGAAGAAGAAAAGTTAAAGTTTGTTTTTGTTTAACGACAACACTAGAGCATATTGATTTATTAATCATCGGTTGTTGGATGTCAAATATTAGGTAATTGTGACATATAGTCTTAGAGAAGAAACCCGCTAAATGTTTCCATTAGTAGCAAGGGATAATTTATATGCATCATTCCACAGACAGGATAACACATACCACGGTCTTTGATACACCAGTCGTGATGTACTAGCTGGAACGAGAAATAGCCCAAGGAGCCCACCGACGGGGATTGATCCCAAACCGACCACGTATCCAACCTGTCTGTCTGTTCTTTAATGATTCTCTCTCTCTCTCTCTCTCTCTCTCTCTCTCTCTCTCTCTCTCTCTCTCTCTCTCTCTCTCTCTCTCTCTCTCTCTCTCTCTCTCTCTCTCTCTTTCTCCCCTGCGTGTGCTGTAATCTCACCGTGGTGCAGGGGTGTAACATTCTCTTTGAGAATGACCAATACAGCAAAAAATTGAAGTTTTGAGTAAAATTCAGTATCCGTAAAATTCTGTGATATTTGTGTTTTTGCACAGTTCTTTACACTGTTTTTGTTTAAGTCTTGAATTTTTATATTGATGTTGATCATCACTTTATTTATTTGCATTACCATAGTTTGACACCCAATAGCCGATGTATTGTTCGTGCTGGGGTGTCGTTAAACATTCATTCATTCATTCATTCACACACACACACACACACACACACACACACACACACACACACACACACACACACACACACCTCACACCCTAGTTACAGTCCCGGAGAAGGCCTAACAAGTTGTATATTTCATTTCACTTCATTTCAGCTTGTTTGCGTGCTTATATTCAATTAAGGTTCAAGCATGCTGTCCTGGGCACACACCTCAGCTCTCTGGGCTGTCTGTGGGTTGGTTGTTAGTGAGCGAAACGAGGGTGTAGTGATCTTACACCTACCCATCGAGTCGTTAAAACTCGCTCTGGATGGGCTGCGAACTCTGTACCTACCAGCCTTATACCCGATGGCTTAACCACGACACCACCGAGGCCGGTAAGTTGTATAAGTTGTGCCTAATCCATTTGTTCTTTTGAAAAGCAATAAACTATGTTTCAGTCGATTCAGTCAAGTCGTAAGCTATGACGTCATAACGGCGCTTACCGTATCCTAAGACTGTTTTACGAGACCGTAGCGCTAAGATAGCTTCGAAAATCTGGGCCCTGGGTGTCGGTAGCGGACGGGGACACTTGTGGTGCTATTCAATTGTGAACATCCCATGGGATTAAGTACAAAATATTAAAGACTGTGCAGTTTTCATGAGGTAATTTGGCGCCAAATTTGAAACGGCTCGATGAAAACAAATTGGAGCTCTGAGATATTTTTACGAATTGTAGCTCATATTATTCTGTCTGTGTGGTGCCAGGGCCGTAGCTAGCAGAGGGCAAGGGGGAGGGGCAGTTCTCACTCCTCCCAGAAAACAAAATCCGGAAAACTTAATAGAAACTTAAAGAAAATTCTCTTCTTGACCGTTTAAAGGGACATTCGTCAGTTTTCTGCAATTTTAAAAATGTTATCGATTAACGATTGTAATTACATATCAAATATATTTTTCTGCATAAAATATTAGTGGCTGTATATTAAACGTGTTTCTGATCGTTCTAATATTTGTACTAGGTTAAATTTCATTTTATTTCCTAAAAACTATTTTTTCGTACGTACGAAATTATTTGAAGACAAAATCCAGTTTGGGCTTCTTACAATATTAAGACGACCAGAAACACATTGAATATACAGACACTGATATTCTAAACAACAAAATATATTTAATATGTAAGTTTAATCGTAGAAATATTTTATTAGGCAGAAACATCTTACAATGCAGCAAACTCGGAAATGTCCCTTTAACTATTCAGCCCCCCCCCCCCCCCCAACAAAAAATCCTAGATACGACCCTGGATGCTGAATACATGTATCCTTTGCTGCTAATCGGAAAGAATAGCTCATTACATAGCGACAGCGGGTTTCCTCTCCCATTATCCGTGTGGGCCTTAACGATATGTCTGATGCCATATCTAATTAAAATGTGATGTGAGCGTCGATAAATTCAAAACAAATTCATTCTTCCCTCATTGGTTTGTATAGTCTATAGTCTGTCCCGTCATCCTACAAAAATGTTTTTGGTAAAAAAAAAAAAAAAAAAATTATATATATATTTTTTTTACATTTATTTTTGTTTGTGTGTTTAATTTAAAAAAAAAAATTATTTAATTTTTTTTTAAAAACAATAATAATAAATAATAATAATAATTTTAGTTTGGTTTGACGTAAGAAGAAAAATAGAAGTGTTTTAGAAATAATCAAACTATTTGTGTGTGCAATGTTCAAAACAATCGGCTCAGATATAAATAACTTGTAGTAAACACCTAACTATGAAAAAGAGCGTTCGTTGTGGAAAGGACTAGACGTTATGTAGGAATTTTTTATTCTTTTATTCAGCGAGGTGGTGGGGGTGGGGGTGGGGGACCGGGTATGGATACTTTGCTGCGAACATAACTCACCATAGGGATAAAATTCATAACTTGTCCCTCTACCCACCCCCTTAGACCCATACCACCACCCCATTTATTAAATCGTAGACCCGACCCTCAGTCCTGGTAACCAATGGCTCCCTTACGTAAACAGCCCAATGTTTAGTTGACAGGTGACATTATAACAAAATGAAATGTTATTTTCTTTAATCCATTGTAAGCTCATTTGGTCCCGTGTGTTCACAGATGAAGAGAAATTATGAATATCTAGGTTAAAACTTGAAAACCTTAATCCTTCTTTACTGGTGGCAAAACAACAACAAACAAACGGGAAATGTGTCTGCCTTGGTTGATTTAAATTCTAAAGTTTTTTTGTTTTTTTAAAATTCCACTGTCTTCTTTCCTGTCTCTCCTTTGAATTCCATCTCATTTCTTCCCGATCCGGCAACTCCTCATATCTCTACAATCGCGACAGGTGCTTGTCTCTTGTGGCTATTTGTGTCACACACCTCCCATTCCCCATCAGCGTTTAGCTGTGGGCTTAGTCTGACCATTTTGGGGAGTGTCCAATATTTACTTCTGGCATTGTTAAGAGGCACTTGTAGCCACCTACAATACATCTCTACTACCGGCGGTTGTTAGTTAGTGCCGTGGGTCAGTCCAGCTTTATTAGCGGTAGAGAACGAGGGTGTCAGGTGGGTGCAGGGAAGTACACAGAGACTGCACCCGATAAGTGAGAGTGAATGATTTCAAGTAAATCAATGGAACTCTTGAGAATCCACATGTGATTAATACCACTTATCTCGATGACTGTTTGGTCATACCAAAAACGGTAATCCTTCATAGTGGTCAAGATAATGGTCAGTTTTTGAGCAAGCATTTGGTGGTGTATTTGCTGGACACCGCGATGTATCTCTCCTGGTATGGATTCTTATGACGTATTGGAATCCAATATATACAAAAGAAGGCGGGACGTAGACCAGTGGTAAAGCGCTCGCTCGATGCATGGTCGGTCTTGGATCGATCCCCGTCGGTGGGCCCATTGGGCTATTTCTCGTTCCAGCCAGTGCACCACGACTGGTATATCAAAGGCCGTGGTATGTACTACCCTGTCTGTGGATGGTACATATAAAAGATCCCTTGCTGCTAATCGAAAAGAGTAGCCCATGAAGTGGCCACAGCGGGTTACCTCTCTCAATATCTTTGTGGTCCTTAACCATATGTCTGACGCCATATAGCCGCAAATAAAATGTGTTGAGTGCGTCTCGAAGATTGTTTGGCAATACCAAAAAAAAGGTCATCCTTCATAGTGGTCAAGATAATGGTCAGTTTTTTTAGCAAGTATTTGGTGGTGTATTTGCTGGAAACTACGATATATTTCTCCTAGTATGGATTCTTATGACGTATTGGAATCCAATATATAAGAGGAATGTAGGCCTACGTGTCTTCGGATTTTTAAGCTCACGCCAAATGTCCGAAAGACAGATTCGTGTGTTTAGCATATTTCTTCTTCGTTTACACTGTGGTTTTACTTAATTAAACAAATAATATTTTCATATCCTTACCATGTGTGACACCCAATAGCCGATGTGTATTTTTGTGCTGGGGCGTCATTAAACATTCATTCATCCATTCCATTCATTCATTCATTCATTCATTCATTTCTTCTCCAGATACCATAGTGACCTTCGTTTAGTAGACACTTAATATAATAGTGCTTAGATATGATGGTTGTTATTTGATGCTTTGTAAGTGGACCCTATCACAAATTGTTCGTTTGGTGCATCCAGACATTCTATATTAGATGACCATGACAACAAAGGGCTTCCTGACATAGTTTGTCTTCTTTTGTAGTTTGACTAGTTTCAGTGATGTATTTTGTCTCGAAGATACTTTAGCAGTATCACGCGTTTCTGTCTGTGTCTTGCTTGTATGTGTTTGTCTGCGTGAATCTTTGTATTTAATCCCTTTCTTTCTCCGTATGGAAATGGAACAAAATTAATTCAATCAACTCAGCGTCTTGAATCTTAACTAAATATTTAAAACCAGGCAAGTTGCAGGATTCGAACTTGCTGTACCGATTCGCATGGCAATTGACTGCCCGCAACGTTAACCACACGGCCACCGAGTAACAGCTTGGTATTAATACAGTTTGGTATTAGTACAGTTTGGTATTAGTACAGCTTGGTATTAATACAGTTTGGTATTAGTACAGTTTGGTATTAATACAGCTTGGTATTAATACAGTTTGGTATTAATACAGTTTGGTATTAATACAGCTTGGTATTAATACAGTTTGGTATTAGTACAATTTGGTATTAATACAGTTTGGTATTAATACAGTTTGGTATTAATACAGCTTGGTATTAATACAGTTTGGTATTAAAGGGACAGACCCTAGTTGTTAAACACTAAGGCATAGTTTTCACCTACACCCTAGTTTCAACCTGTTAAAAAATGGACACTAAGCTTGGATAATTTACAAACCTTTAAAGAGACATTCCTGAGTTTGCTGCAATTTTAAAGATATTATCGACTAATAGAGATTTTTAACAATTGTAATTACATATCAAATATATTTTTCTGCATAAAATATTAGTGGCTGTATATTAAACGTGATTCTGATCGTTCTAATATTTGTACTAGCGTAAATTCGATTTTATTTCCTAAAATATATTTTTTTCGTACGTGCGAAATTATTTGAAGACAAAATCCAGTTTCGGCTTCTTACAAATATTAAGACGACCAGAAACATATTGAATATACAGACACTGATATTCTTAACCAGAAAATATATTTAATATGTAAGTTTAATCGTAGAAATATTTTATTAGTCGGAAACATCTTACAATGCAGCAAACTCAGGAATGTCCCTTTAACACATTTGGATACAACAGAGTAAAAGAAGAGTCTGTGACGTTGAAATACCCTTAAACACAGACTAACACGCGACTCTATAACCGTTACAATAAACTATAAGTAATATTTGATTTCTGTGACCATAAACGGCTCTATTAGTGAAAAACATGGCATAATGCTTACAAACTAGGGTCTGTCCCTTTAATATACTTGCCCATATCAAAATGCATCATATGAATTAAAGAGACATTCCTGACTTTGACTTTGACTTTGACTTTCGACTTATAAAATATGTCTACGATTAAACTTACATATTAAATAAATTTTCTTGTTTAGAAAAACAGTGTCTGTATATTCAATGTGTTTCTGGTCGTCTTAATATTTGTAAGAAGCCCAAACTGGATTTTGTCTTCAAATAGTTTCGTACGTACGAAAAATAACTATATTTTCGAAACTAATATGAAATTTAACCTAGTAAAAATATTGGAACGATCAGAATCACATTTAACATACAGCCACTAATATTTTATGCAGAAAGATATATTTTATATGAAATGTCTCTGTTAGTCGATAACATCTTAAAAATTGTAGCAAACTCAGGAATGTCCCTTTAATAATACAGAGATAAACAAAACGATTCCACCAAAAATAGATCGTCTGCCTAAATCTAAACAGGTGGAGTCTATCTACCAATATTATTCGTTTACAGTTATTGTTGTATATATATTAGGAATCAAATGCAGATATGTGTGTGGTGTGTGTTTCGTTGGTGTACTTTGTCCAGTTGAATATAATGCAATTTCATTGTATATTTTAACCGGTGTCTAGACATTTTAAGTGTAATATTGCTATCATCCTGTTTCATCTCTGTTATAAGTATAACTAGTTTCTGTCTGTCTTTTTCCCTGGCAATGTATTGTATTGTATTGTATTGTATTGTATTGTGTTGCGTTGCGTTGTATTGTGTTGTGTGTTGTGTTATGTTTTGTGGTGGTTGTACGTGCGTTATAATCTACAGGGATTTTGAAGTCAAAGAAGAAATATTTCGACGAAATAAAAGGTTTTGTATTTCTTGAAAGTCTGTTTCTAATGTCTGAATTAAGTTCTGCAAAGACAACAAATAAACTTAAAAGCAGCGGATTATCCGTTCAACCCTCCAATAATAAAACCAAAGAGCAGCGGATTGAAAAACCGTCATGCATATTCTGTTTTGTTTGTTGGGTGATCGCCCTCTAACTTCTGAATTCAAAACGGTACCACAGGTTCGAGTCCCAAGAGCAACCCCCTGCGCATAACATCGGTATTATGTCAATACCGATTTATCGTAGCAAATTTCAAAATACCGAAATATTAGAAGAACACTAGATAAATAGAAGATACAGAGATAGAGATAGGTAGAAAAACCGTAGATGCAAGAGAGAGATATTAGATGTTTTGTTTGTTGGGTGATCGCCCTCTAACTTCTGAATTCAAATGGTTATACAAATTTTCGGTCATGCTTTGGTTAGTCTTGCACAAATTTGCCACGGCGATTCGGTACCACATTCGCAAAAATGCGACGTCCCAGCAACGGCATTGGGTGCAACAATTAAAAGTCCCCTTGCCTGCTAGAGCTTGGCGGTATACCGTATCGGCCGACTAGACGCAGGCGAATCCAGAACGTTCGGGCATTCGGTATTCTCCATGTCAATACCGATTGACCTCCCTATCGGTACAGCGCAACATTTCAAACGCCACCTTCGAAATTTCGCCGCAGCAATATTAAAATAGGTATTCGTCTCGGAAACACCACAACACCGCTACTCCGAGCAGTGGTGCCAGATTCAATCGACAATAGATGGAGACAGGTGTGGTTCAGTACGAGTCCCGATTTCTGCTCCGACGATATAGATAACGTTATGCGGCAAACTGAGATAGAGATAGGTTCGGCGGGGGTAGTGATCTCAAAGAGGCATAGGTCCACGTGCAGATGCACAGATTGACCAGAACACAGTTCCAGAGATAGACGCCAGGCCTCACACAGATAGGCTTTCCTACAGAACAGAACATTAGATCCTTGGCCATCGATATCACCGGATTTGAACCCAATTGAGCATTTAGAGTTGGACCGACGCCTCCGAGACAACCACAGCCCCAGACCCTGCCCGAGCTGGCAGCAGCCTTGCAGGCCAAGTGGGCCACCATCCCCCGGGACATCATCCGTACTCTGGTTGCTTCAATGGGCAGGGGTGCCAGGCAGTTGTCAACACACGCGGAGGGACACCCGGTATTGACTCCAGATGACCTTGACCTTGGTGGTGTGATATCACTTACTCACAATGGACTAGAGTGAATTGTGAACAATCCTGCAACATATTATCGGATCACCATTCATAATTAAATCAAGAGAGAGCGTTTCTTCTTTTGAGAGATAGAGAGAGAGAGAGAGAGAGAGAGAGAGAGAGAGAGATAGATAGATGGAAAGAGAGAGTGTGAGAGAGAGAGAGAGAGAGAGAGAGAGAGAGAGAGAGAGAGAGAGAGAGAGAGAGAGAGAGAGAGAGAGGAGAGAGAGAAGAGAGAGAGAGAAGGAATGAGGGGGGAAGGCAGAGAGAGAAAAAAGTGAGAGAGAGAAAAAAAGAAAGAGAGGGCGATAGAGTGAATTTATGTATGTGATGTAGATTGTGTATGTCATGTGTATGGGCTTCTGTCCGTGTGTGTATGTATGTAAATGTGTGTGTGTGTGTGTGTGTGTGTGTGTGTGTGTGTGTGTGTGTGTGTGTGTGTGTGTGTGTGTGTGTGTGTGTGAATGGTTGTGTTTGTGAGTACCAGACGTGGTGCACTTGCTGGAGCCGAATGGTCCCACCGACGGGGATCGATCCCAGACCGACCGCGCATCAAGCGAACGCTTTACCTCTGGACTACGTCCCGTTCCAAATTGAGCAATAATGTCAAACAGTGATATTAGTGTATGTCATTAGAAATCGAAACCGAACTGAAAACGGACTACAAGGCTAAAATAGATCTTTAATGATTCCTTAAGTGCCACTGCTCGTCGCGCGATGGTTTGGAGTTTTCATTTGTCAGCTCTTGTGAAGCCTGTCAGAATAATACAGTCGAGCTGTGTGGTGTTACGTCGTGATTCGAGACGGAGGGAAACAATCGTAGGAAAGCCTTTAAGATCGTGAGACAAACTCGTCTTACGTTGCAGCATTGAAGAGGAAAGTGATGTCAGCCTGTCTCTCTCGTATGGTGGCGGCGGGATTTAGTTCAGTCGGTTGAGTGCTTGCTTGATGGTGCTTGCGTCACAGGATCGAACCACCTCGGTGGATCCATTCAGCTAATTGTGTTTCTCGTTCCAACCAGTGCACCACAACTGGACAAAGGCCGTGGTATGTGCTTTCCTGTCTGTAGGAAAGTGCATATAAAAGATCCCTTGCTACATAAGAAAAAAATGTAGCGGGTTTGAGTTTGACTACGAGTTTGACATCTAATAGCCGATGATTAATTAATCAATGTGCTCCATTGGTGTCGTTAAACAAAACAAACTTTAACTCTAGTATGATGCTGTTCATCATCACTTTAGATTTGCCTTTACCATAGTTTGACACCCAATAACCAATATATGTTTCGTGCTGGGGTGTCGTTAAACATCTCGTCTATTCTATTCTTTTCTCTAGTATGAGGGTTGGACGTGGTCCCCTGGTAAAGCGTTCGCCTGACGCGCGGCTGCTTTGGGATCGATCCCCGTCGGTGGACCCATTGGATTATTTCTAGTTCCAGTACACCACGAATGGTATACCAAAAGGCCGTGGCATGCACTATGCTGTCTGTGGCATGGTGCATAGAAAAGATCCCTTGCTACTAATGGAAAATTGTAGCGGGTTTCCTCTCTAAGACTATGTGTTAGAATTAGCAAATATTTTACACCCAATAGCCGATGATTAATAAATCAATGTTCTCTAGTGGTGTCGTTAAACTAAATGAAAAATGTAGCAGGACTGATGTATTAAAGGCTGTGGTATGTGCTATCCTGTCTGTGGGATGGTGCATATAAAAGATCCCTTGCTACTGATGCAAAAATGTAGCGGGCTTCGTATCTATGACTGTCAAAATGACTATGTTTGACATCCAATAGCCGATGATAAAAAATAAATAAATATGCTCTAGTAATGTCGTTAAACAAAACAAACAAACAGCACACACATTACACTAACGGCGAGATTTAGCTCAGTCGGTTGAGTGCTCATCTGAGGTGCTTACGTTGCAGGATCGAACCACCGAGGTGGATCTATTCAACTGACTTGCATTTTTCTCGTTCCAACCAGTGCACCACAGCTGGTCAAAGGTCGTAGTATGTGCTATCCTGTCTATGGCAAAGTGCATATAAAAGATCCCTTGCTGCTAATGGAAAAATGTAGCAAATTTCCTCTACTGATATCTCTCTTTCCACTCTCTTTCTCTTTTTTTTCTCCCTCCCTTTGTCTATCTTTCTCTCTCTCTCTCTCTCTCTCTCTCTCTCTCTCTCTCTCTCTCTCTCTCTCTCTCTCTCTCTCTCTCTCTCTCTCTCTCTCTCTCTCTCTCTCTTAATAAAACGATTTCGGGGAGGGGGGTCTTGTACCCGGATGTTCTGTATCAATATGATGTTGACATGTTTGAGACGCCAATGCGTATGATGATCCGCTTTCCGTCATATCAAGCTCCAATTTCCGTGCATTGATTTGTGGTTCTATTAAGCTGTGATCATACTGTACGATTTAGAGTAACAATATGCAGCGCATGACTCATCTAAACCGGAAGAACTCAAAGTAGGGTTTACTTTGGCGTTTGACCGTTTCCCATATTCGAATTAAAGATGAATTTGCCACACGTATTTAATTAATTTGAGAATCAAAAGAATGCATTTTCTTTAACAGTGTCAGTTTTGTGCTATTTTGTTTGGTTAACTGATACGAATTCCAAATATAAAACGCCAAATTCCTAATAAAAATCCATGAACAACTTTGACATTTAATGTTTAGAAACACGTTCAGGGGTCGAAATAATAGTTTGTTTTGTTTAAAGGAAGAAGAAGGAAATGTTATATTAAACGTCGCACATTTTATTGACGGTTATATGGCGTCAGACATAATATTGGTTAAGGACCACACAGATATTGAAGGAGGAAACCCGCTGTCGCCACTTCATGGGCTACTCTTTTCCACTGCCAGCAAGGGATGTTTTATATGCACCATCCCACACTCAGGATAGCACATACCAGGGCCTTTGATGTACCAGTCGTGGTGCACTGACTGGAGCGAGAAATAGCCCAATAGGCCCACTGACGGGGATCGATCCCATACCGACCGCGCATCAAGCGAGCGCTTTACCACTGGGCTACGTCTCGCCCCTGTTTTGTTTAACGACACCACTATAGCACATTGATTTAGTAATTATCGGCGTTTGGATGTTAAACATATGGTCATCTTGACACAGTCATAAAGAGGAAACCCGCTACATTTTTCCATTAGTAGCAAGGGATCCTTTTTGTGCACTTTCCCACAGACATGAAAGCACATACCACGGCCTTTGACAATTCAGTTAAAGTTAAAGTTTGTTTTGTTTAACGACACCACTAGAGCACATTGATTAATTAATTAGTAGCAAGGGATCTTTTATATGCATCATCCCAGACAGGATAGCACATACTACGGCCTTTGATATACAAGTCGTGGTGCACTGGCTTGAACGAGAAGTAGCCTAGTGGGCCCACCGATGGGGATCGATCCCAGACCGACCGCGCATCAGGCGAGCACTTTACCACTGGGCTACGTCCCGCTCCTAATGCCTCCCTCATCAAAAAAAATATCAGAGCTCCTACACCTATTGATATATGACGTAGAGTTTTTTCTGTTTATTTTCTATTTTCCCCAGAATTATTGTAAGAAGCCACTGTTTAAGCTTAGTAACAGCATGTTACGACTTCGAGTCAATTATTCAACGGCGATGTATAAGATACATTTATTTGTAATTATTTAACACAAACAAAATTATAAATATAACGAAAGACACATTGAACAGTCCCTTTACGTTGAAACAGTTTTAAAGGGACATTCCTGAGTTTGCTGCACTTTTTAAGATGTTATTGACTAACAAAGACTTTTGAACGATTGTAATTACATATCAAATATATTTGTCTGCATAAAATATTAGTGGTTGTATATTAAAGGTGTTTCTGATCGTTCTAATATTTGTACTAGGTTAAATTTCATTTTATTTCCAAAAATATAACTTCGTACGTACCAAATTATTTGAAGGCAAAATTCAGTTTGGGCTTCTTAAAATTATTAAGACGACCAGAAACACATTGAATATACAGACACTGTTATTCTAAACCAGAAAATATATTTAATATGTAAGTTTAATCGTAGAAATATTTTATTAGTCGGAAACATCTTACAATGCAACAAACTCGGGAATGTCCCTTTAAGAAATGTGTTTAGCGCTGGAAGGCAAAAAGTCTTCTTATTATAATGCGATACGGAAACTCGACAGCCCGGTTAATCCCGGCTATAAAATAAATAAAATAATAACTAGTCTATAAAGGTCCTATGTTAAAGACGAATTTACGAATTAATCCCACCATAATCTTTTCACAATTAACTCAATAATAAAACAAATTTCTTTTATTGGATTCTCGAAAAATATATGGCTAAATATATATGTAGCATAGTCACCATATTTGTTTCTTTGTCAGTTATCTTTAAAGAATTATGAAAAAAAAGCCTTAATGTGTCAAATATGTTAAAATAGTGACGTCAATAGTTTACGCGTGTGATACCCCCTTAAAGAGACATTCCTGAGTTTGCTACATTGTAAGATGTTTCCGACTAATAAAATATTTCTACGATTAAACTTACATATTAAATATATTTTTTTGTTTAGAATATTAGTGTCTGTATATTCAATGTGTTTCTGGTCGTTTTAATATTTGTAAGAAGCCCAAACTGGATTTTGTCTTCAAATAATTCCGTACGTAAGAAATAATATATTTTAGGAAATAAAATAAAATTTAACGTAGTACAAATATTAGAACGAACAGAAACATGTTTAATATACAGCCACTAATTTTTTATGCAGAACAAAATGTATTTTACATGTAATTACAATCGTTAAAAAGTATTTGTTAGTCGATAACATCTTTAAAATTGCAACAAACTCAGGAATGTCCCTTTAAGCTTGGAAATATTCAACGGGTATACTCTTTTAGTGTATTTTGTTCTCTTTTGAGGATGTCCTATGTAGGCCTCACTCTCTCTCTCTCTCTCTCTCTCTCTCTCTCTCTCTCTCTCTCTCTCTCTCTCTCTCTCTCTCTCTCTCTCTCTCTCTCTCTCTCTCTCTCTGATATTTATTACAATCATTAAAAAGTCTCTGTTAGTCGATAACATCTTAAAAATTGCAGCAAACTCAGGAATGTCCCTTTACAAAAATAAAATATAAAAAACCCCACCATTATACTAGTAAATGGAATTATCTGGCTATAATTTTGTATATGCTTATAGCTGAAGGTATAAACTTTATGTTTTAATGATGATAACTAGTTTAACGTGCCCATATACCACTAGGGTTTCGAACACGCCCATCCCAAGACCGACCTCCGATAAGATCGGTGGCCTGACTCGGGATGGAGGAGGGGGAGGGGGGGGGGGGTTGAAAATGGGCAGAATTTTGAAAATAGCAATTAGTAAAAAAGTTAATAGAATAAATAAAAAATAAAAAAAGGTTACAAGCCAAAAATAAAAAAGAATTGACTGCTCGGCCGAATATTTATATAATTTGGAGCATTTTAGAAGGACAGTCCAAAATTAAATAAGAGAAAGAAGAGAGGATCGGACTATTTAATAATATTTTTAAAAAGGAGTAATTTCGACATAAAATTTTGAACGCAGATCTAAAAGTTTAAAGTCCGATCGATATGTCCACGTTAAGGCCGTTTGGGTGCACAGCTTAAAGGGACGAGATAGGTTGCATCCCGTCAAGAAAACCCCTAGATTGACAGTCGATAGACGTTGAAGGTGTAGTGCTGTGCTGAAATACAGATCTTAAGAAGCCGGATCCGTCTGAACGAGAGAGAGAGAGAGAGAGAGAGAGAGAGAGAGAGAGAGAGAGAGAGAGAGAGAGAGAGAGAGAGAGAGAGAGAGAGAGAGAGAGAGAGAGAGTATCAGACTAGGGAGATATAGTCCAGTCGTCATGGGTTGGTATAGTGGTGCGGACGGGCCCGACTCCGGAGGATACGAGATGGTATCACTATAAAGCAAGGTAAAGTCTAGAAAAAGAGTAGTAGGGGCCGACCCAGCTTCCTATTTCTTCTTAGAGTGGGGCGGTCAATCTTCCAGTGCTGCTAGGACAGGCTCGGACATGTAAAGACTAAACGCGAACAACCGTGGCGTTCTGCAGAATGGCCGTCATACGAGTCACGAAAAAAAACGAGTCGATAGTCAAACGGAGAAATGACGTGGAGGCAAGGAATCTCGCTAAAAAAGAATCCAACCTGGTGGTGCAGGCTGTCGAAACGAGAAGCGTTCCAACGTTCAGTTAGTTCCAATGGCCGCATACATCCCAGTAGAAAACTTCATTTCGCTGACAAAAACAACGAACTGAAGGACCCCCAAGTCGAGCACACGAAAGCACGTGTAGTGTGCACAAGCGAAACAAACACGTCTTACCGCGTGGAGCTCCAGACTGGGAATCTTATGTTTTAAGCACAAATTAATATATATTTTTGGCGGGAACCGCCATTATCGCAACTGTGATATATCAGATTTTTAAAGCTGCCATCTTGCTGTCCCATTTTTAACATTGTTTTTAATCAACAATAAAACAAACCAAAAAAAATAGCTACAGAATTAGTAACTCTTGTTTTGTTGTCTTTTTATTATTATTAAATAGTAGATCACCGTTGTTTTAATACAGCTATCGTTTATTTTCTTTGACAACACTACTACTACTTAGTAGTTACTACTACTAAATATTATATAGATCACATTGATTAATTAATCATCTACTTTGTATCTACTTTGTCCATGGCAGGTCTGTAGTATTCATAAATAGGTTAAGAATTAACACACTTTTATTTTAAAGTGACAGACCCTAGTTTTTAAACACTACGACGTATTTTTCATTTTTAAAGCTGGTTTTTTGTTGTTGTTGTTGTTGTTGTTGTTGTTTGTTTTGTTTTTTTATAATTTAAATTAGAAATACTTACATTTTATTATTTAGAATATCAATTTTCGTATACCTGAAGTGGTCTCCAGGTTTTTGTAATACCCCAAAATGCATTTTTCTTTTGTTGTAATTCTAAAAACACACGTTCGTCTGAGAAGTAATGGTTATCGAGACAAACTTCGGTCATTTTTTGACGGTATTTCCCCGTTTTAATATCACAGACTTTAGGTTTTCTCAGTTACAACTTTATCCAAATGTGTTGCATGTTTGTAGATTAATAAAACTTAGTGTCCATTTTCACAGGTGGAAACTAGGGTCTGCTCCTTTAAAAATGCTTTATTTTTATTTTATTTATTTATTTATTTTTTATTTATTTACTTATTGCTGTCAAATAATTGATGATACTGCTCGAAAAGTTTGTTTTGTTTGTTGTTGTTGTTGTTGTTTTGTTTGTTTGGGTGTTTTTTTAGGGGTGGAGGGTGGGGTTTGGGGGCTGTTTTAGGTTTTTCCTTCTTTAGTCGAACATGCAAGACAAATAATCAATCACCGTTTTGTTCGTCTGTGTCATCTAGCGAAAGCTTGTGCAGTTTTAATTTCCTATCCGATTTCACCGGACTTTGGAACGTAATCCACGGTCTAGCCACGATATCATCCAAACGAGTTTTAAATTGGTCAAATTTAATTTGGTATTTCCTTGGGTGCTTTCTTGTGACCAGTGTCGTTCATGTTCCCTGTAGGAAGTCTTTACCTCAGATTAAAGGGACTATTCTGAGTGTTCGTCTGCTACAAGACTTCCGTTTGTTTCCCCTAAGAAAATAAATACACATCCTGCGTTTTGCTGTTACAGAAAGGTGTATTTTATTTTGTAATTGTATTTTTGAGGATTGCTATAAAAACAAAAGAAAAAAAAGAAAAAACAACACCAAACAAACAAAAAACCCAAACAAACCAAGGACAAGGACTGGGATGTGGAGGTGGACAGCGAAAGAAGTTGAAAGATAGGAGGATTTGCCAGATCGGGAAGCTATGAGACGGAAACTATGAGAAAAAGGAAAGGGGACAGTGGGATAAATAAAACATTTCCTATCTTGACAGCAATATTAATGTGGTTTAATTGTTTTAAATACTGAGATATATTTGCTTCAGAAATCATACTTTCACTCTTTAACAACAATTTTATTATACGTTTTTCTTTTAATCTTAATCTGGAGATGCGGAGTAGGAGGAGGGATAGGGCAGACCAATTTATTCTGGTAAAACAAGCTAACTTCTATATTGGATTCACTCATTTGGTGTAAGAATATAAGATTGGAATGTAATCTAAAACATTGCTATTTCATTATCTAAATGCCAGAAAACAGCGTTTGATACCATCAGAAAATATATCTGAACGGCAAAACCGTATCCCCTGATCACAAATCGTATCTCTGCACAAGGCAGAGTCGAGTCGTGTTTGCTTCCATGATCCACTATTAGGTGCTCGTCCTTGGGAGGACTGTCACTCCTGTAGAAGATCCGTAACACGATGTTTAATCCCCTTCACCATGTATGAGGACTGCCACTCCTTAAGCTATCTAACATGTTTCGTCCTCTTCACCTCGTTTAGGATGAGTGCCGATCCTCATGTGCTCATGTGATCTGTAACAGGATGTTTCGTCCCTTCGCTGTCTATAGGAGGACTGCCACTTCCCTAAGAGATCCGTAACTGGATGTTTTATAGAACGCAGTTGAATATATATATATATATATATATATATATATATATATATATATATATATATATATATATATATATATATATATATATATATATAGCTGTGATGGCATGCACTCATGAACCTCATGAACCTCAGACGTAGCCCAGTGGTACAGCGCTAGCTTGATGCGAGGTCGGTGTGGGATCGATCCTCGTCGGTGGGCCCATTGGGCTATTACTCATTCCAGCCAGTGCACCACGACTGATATATCAAAGACCGTGGTATGTACTACCCTGTCTGTGGGATGGTGCATATAAAAGATCCCTTGCTGCTAATCAAAAGAGTAGCCTATGAAATGGCAACAGCGGGTTTCCTCTCTTAATATCTGTGTGGTCCTTAACCATATGTCTGACGCCATATAACCGTAAATACAATGCGTTGAGTGCGTCGTTAAATAAAACATTTCTTTCTTTTTCTGATGGCAAATGTCGACACCGTCTCCAAGAGAATGCCCAACCACATTCTTATACAAAACATAAACAAAATTAATCCCAGATTATTGAAAGTTTGCTGTCGTATCAAAATGGCTGCTAGAAATGACCAATACACGTGCAATACTACATTTATTGTTAAAACTAATACGATTGGTCAACCAATGACCAACTGCTCCAATCAAAAGAACGCTAAGACAAATATTTCCCGCTATACTACGAAACGAGGGAAATAAAAATTCTCCGTCCCATCCCTAACTTTCTGTATAGCATAGACCCCTTTTTAATCAACCTTCACGCGGGCTTGTGAATAAGTATTAACATAAACATATTTTAAACATGAACATACTTGTTATCTGTGTTTGATGAAATATGTCGCTGTTGTAGGACAAAATAGGACAATGGATATAATTATTTTAGGACAACACGTGCTTCTTCTAGAAACATCTTCCTTATAGAACAAGATGTAGATTTATTGTAGGACAACGTAGATTTCCTGAAGGACAACATAGTTTTATTGTAGGACAACGTAGATTTTCTGTTGGGCAACATAGATTTCTTGTAAAATAAAGTAGATTTCTTGTGGGGCAACGCAGTTTTCTTGTAAGATAACGTAGATTTCTTATAGGGCAACGTAGATTTCTTATAGGGCAACGTAGTGGTCTTGTAGGATAACGTAGATTTCTTGTATGGATAACGTAGATTTATTATAGGACAACGTAGATTTCCCGTAAGGCAACGTAGTTTTATTGTAGGATAACGTAGATTTCTTATAGGGCAATGTAGAGGTCTTGTAGGATAACGTAGCTTTTTTGTATGGACAACGTAGTTTTATTATAGGACAACGTAGATTTCCCGTAGGGCAATGTAGTTTTATTGTAGGATAACGTAGATTTCTTGTATGGCAACGCTCCTTTTTGTAGCATAGGTTAGATTTATTGTAGGGCAACGTAGATTTTGTGTAGGGAAACGTAGGTTTTTTGTCGCACAACGTAGATTTCTCGAAGGACATTTGTTTTTATAGCATGACAAAGGGTTTTTTGCAGGACACTGTCAAACTTCGTAGGATACTATTTTCTCAATTATATTTTACTGGAATATATATATATATATATATATATATAGATATATATATATATATATATTTTCTAATAGTAACAGCATAATTTTCTATAGTACTAATATCTAGGTTTCTTGAAGAACAACATCTCGTAAGACGATAGCGTAGGTTTCTTGTAAGAACAAAGACATTATGAAGGACAACATAGGTTCCTTGTGCGATCGAGACGCAAATAGCACGTCGCTTTGCTAGAGAATAGAAGAAAAGAGTATTATTTCATGAAAGGCGGACAGAAGAGATTAATCGAAGTCACTGTCCAGACTCGGATGAACCGTAATTGCCGACTTCTAAGAACGTCAAAGATCAAAAACATCTACTCGACCACTACAACGGTCAGTGGTGCTGACGTCACGCAGACCAATTGCCGACGTGATAGAGTATTTACTTCAAACAACATGGAGGGATGTAACCCAGTGGCAAAGCCCTCGCCTGATGCGCGTTCGATCTACTAGGATCGATCCCCGTTGGTGGCCCGTTGAGGTATTTTTCGCTCCAGCCAGTGCACCACAACTGGTATATCAAAGGCCGTGGTGTGTGCTATCTTGTCTGTGGGATGGGTGCATTTAAAAGATACATAAGGAAACAACACCGCCCAAATCCCTTCATTAAAACTGCGCAAACCCTTCTCTTTTTTTGGGGGGGGGGGGGGGTGAGGGGGGCTTAATCCTACGGGACTTTCGAAATTCCACAGCACCAAAACTACCCTTCACTTCCCTATCCTGGACAGAGGAGCCGGTGTAAAAGGTTCTTAGGAACAGTAGTCCTATCGGACCTCCATAGCTTAGGAACCATGGTCCTACCCGGACTTTCATACCTGGTTTATTTTTAAGTTGTTTTTATCCTAGGACTTGTATTCCTACCGGACTTAAATTCCTTCTACAGCAGTTACAGAAATACTAGTCCGGCAAATTAGATGTCCGTTTGTTATACTCTGCAATTTGCATGAGCTGCCAGAAAGACACGAGGAAAAAAGTAAGATTTTGGCAGCCTTCCCTCGTAGTGTGTTGGGTAAGTATACCAGTCTATTAAGATTATTGTGGGTTCAAATCTCTATGTCAAAATATTATTTCTAAGTTTGAGTATCAACTTAGTTATTTTTTTACGTCATAGACTTGTGGATCACATACGTGAGTGAATTTTTTTAATCGTCTTACATTTTTGTTAGCATAATGAAGTAGGACGAAAATCTTGTTTTTTTTCAAAAGAATATAATGCAACTACAGATATAAACAAGGCTATGTGTTCATGTGTTCAACACGAAGAACTATATAACAAAACCAATATGTAACCCAAAATTGTTTTAAAATATATATATGTGAAAACTGGTAACTCCAAAAAACATTTGGCGAACAGCAAAATATAATTTCTGTCTACACCAACATAATTTTTAATAATATGTTTTATAAGTTTATATTTTAACAGTAAGTGAAAATTTGATTATTTGTGATTTTCTTAATCTTTGTCCGATCGGACTTCCATTCCTCGGAATCCTAGTCTGTGGGACTTTTATTTCTAGGAATTTAAGTCTGTGCGACGTGCATTCCTAGGAATGTAAGTCCGTGGGACTTTTATTCCTGGTACTCCTAGTCCACAAGACTTTCAATCCTATTATTCCTAGTCCTCTGGAATTTATTTCTGATATTTTGTTTATTACATATATATATATATATATATATATATATATATATATATATATATATATATATATATATATATACACATATATATACATATATATACATATACATAGATACATACAGATACATACAGATACATACAGATACATATATATACATATACATAGATACATACAGATACATACAGATACATACATATATATATATATATATATATATATATATATATATATATATATATATATGATTCCTGAAAATCCCTGAAATAAAACTTTGAAAACTGTATTTAGTTCTAGTGGTTAGTACTAATAACTAGTATTATAATGACCAGTTACTACAATATAAAAATAACAGGAATAATAAGCATGAAAAATTGCCTTTTATCGATGAACAATTAAAAATAGCATCAAAACACTTGAAATTAATTATCACTGACTGTCTTGTGGCAGTTTTGACCATCGTAAGCATAAGATACGAGTTGGAGAAATGGTCTCTGTGTTGTTATACCTGGCCGTTAGGAATATCATAAGCGTTCGAGACTGGGTGGAGGTTGGGTCGGGGAGATGGGGCGTTCACTCCCTCCCCCAGTGCTCCGGGAGGAGGGGGGGGGGGGCAATGGACACTTTCGAGCAAAATGAGCTGACCTGAAATCTTCACCATGTATTTCCATCATTCTACTCACAATATTAGTATCCATGTAAAAATGCAGACTATATAGCGTCTTGGTACTAATGCGAATATAAATATACGTTGTATTCCAGATTCGGACATTTTCGTTTCATTCGGGCAATAAAAATCAGCCTGCCCCCAGTCCAATCCTACTCCCAAAAAGTGAGCCTGAATGCCTGTTGTGACCAAAACTGTCAGATGTAAAAGTGTAATGATTAGTTAGTCTGTAGCCCATTGAGCTGCTAAAACCCGCACTTAGTCAATGATATTTCTATTAATTGATAAACCTTAATGAAAACCATTAAACATAATTTGTTATCGATGGTATTTTTGGTTGGGACTAAGATATCATAGAGCCCAGAGTCTGATATGTCATATGTTAGACCAAATCAAAAGCAAAATTGATAAAGCAAAGCAGGCACATGTTCAGTAAGTTAAGCAGGGGAAGGCCTAGACTGTGGCAAGTAGAAATTTGTTTTGAAGAGGGGTGTTTATACCACGCCACCTCACCCCACACCCTATGTGCATGTGCCTGCAACATTATTGACAACAAGGCACAAACTTAAAAAATATACAATAACAATATAATTTATATAACGCAAATATAACATTTTTATAGAATTAGTATTATTATTATTATTATTATTATTATTATTATTATTATTATTATCAAATACCAGTATATAATGTATAACAGATAATTGTGTTGGTATATCATATGGCAAATTATACTTATTTACGAGTACTAATACATGCTTCGAATTATGGAAAATCTTTTAGAGTTACTTTTAAATGTTTAAACATTATTAGTTGGAACAACGCGCAATGAATAAATACTTTTGTTCTGCTCGTAATACGGTCAACAAAATGTGTACATACTCTTGCACATAATATAAATGGAAAATATTGGAATAAATAGAAAATATTTAAATAAAGAGAGGCGGCAGTATCCCAAGTTAATTAAATAAACCAGAATGGAAAGTACTGTTCGTTTTGTTTACATTTATAATTTAATTTTTATGTGTACCACCGGACTCAAATTTTGATTGTCCAGGAATGCAAGTCCGACCCGGACTTGATATCCTGGCAGTCAGACCAGTATTCCTAAGGAACGTAAGTCCTAGGACTTACATTCCTAGGTATATTAGACTTAGGGCCTGCATTCCTAGGAGATTAAGTCCGGGCAGACAACTATTCCTACGGACTTGCATCCCGTTTACACCGGCACCTGTGCCCATGACAGGTGTGCGCTACAACAGCTTGCTCTGAATGTGCACGTAAAACCTTCTGACATAACCTGAATGGAAAAATGTAGCGAGTTTTCTCTCTTGGACTATATGTCAAAATGACCAAATGTTTGACATCCAATATTCGATGATTAATAAATCAATGTGCTCTAGAGGTGTCGTTAAACAAAATAAACTTTAACAAAACAAACTTTCATTTGCAGTATATAAATGGAGCACATGGTGCAAAGATATCTTCTTTTTTCCCATTTAAAAAATAACAATGATGTTCAGTCGACATGTACGTTTGCCAGTTTTCACAGCACAGCGTATTTCACGTAGTCTGTCTCTCTGTTTCTCTGTCTCTATGTGTCTCTGTCTGTCTGTCTGTCTCTCTATGTGTGTGTCTGTCTGTCTGTCTGTCTGTCTCTCTGTCTGTCTGTCTGTCTGTCTGTCTCTGTCTCTCTCTCTGTCTCTCTCTCTCTCTCTCTCTCTCTCTCTCTCTCTCTCTCTCTCTCTCTCTCTCTCTCTCTCTCTCTCTCTCTGACTACCTGCTGGTAGGTACAGGGTTCACAGCCCGGTACCGGCTCCAACCAAGAGCGAGTTCTTCAGGGCTCAGTGGGTAGGTGTAAGGCCACTATACACCCTTCTTCTCTCTCACTAACCAATAACCAACTAACAACTAACCCACTGCCCTGGACAGACAGCCCAGATAGCTGAGGTTTGTGCCCAGGACAGACAGCCCAGATAGCTGAGGTTTGTGCCCAGGACAGCGTGTTTGAACCTTAATTGGAAATAAGCACAAAAATAAGTTGAAATGAATAAATGTGTTCCTGGTGTTTCTAAGATCATTCCACTCCATTTCAACTTATTTTCATGCTTATATCCAACTAAAGTTCAAGCACGCTGTCCTGGGCACACACCTCAGCTATCTGGGTTATCTGTCCAGGGTCACGTTCCACAAAGCAATCTTAGCCCTAAGATCACCTTAAGTACATAGCTACCTTATGCACTAAGGTGATCTTAGGGCTGCGATCGCTTCGTGGAACGCGGCCCAGGACACTGGGTTAGTTGTAAGTTGGTTAGTGGTTAGTGAGAGAGAAGAGGTAGTATAGTGGTCTTACACCTACCCATTGAGTCGTTAAAACTCGCTTTGGGTGGGAGCCAGTACTGGGCTGCGAAACCCAGTACCTACCAGCCGTATGTCTGATGGTTTAACCATGGCTCTACCGAGGCCGGTTTTTCTAAGATCACTTTTCGCTGTTCCGCCGATCTCCTTTTGGATACGTCACCAATGCCTGCTTGAATGATCTGCTAGAAACGCTCACAATCTGCGAGTTTCACCTAAAGTAACCGTGCTTGTTAGAATGATGCGCCACGGTTAATCGGCGTGCCCGCATTTCAGTCTACTGAATATGAACTTCTGGTTCACTGGCAGCCATTTTATTTCTCCTGACAAGTGTTGATAGGAGTTGAAAACACACGAATATGAGAAAGTAACGAATCGTGAAAATGTTATCAAACATTTTTTATTTTCTGTTATTTCTTGTCTTAAAACGATTCCTGTTGCAATCAAACACTCGTTGGGGTTTTGTCATAAAATCAATAAATGTCGAAAACAGCGAAGCACCAGCACTTGACATGGACATCATCGGTAGATAAGGGCAGTGGAATCGGGAGGGGGAGGGGGGTGAAAGTGTACGTGAATGTATACGACCACAGATAACAATTATCTACCGGCCTCCTTGGTGTCGTAGTTGAAGGGACATTCCTGAGTTTGCTGCTATTTTTATGATGTTATCGACTAACAGAGACTTTTTAACGACTGTAATTACATATCAAATGTATGTTTCTGCAACAAAATATTAGTGGCTGTATATTAAACGTGTTTCTGATCGTTATAATATTTGCACTAGGTTACATTTAATTTTATTTCCTAAAATATTGTTTTTTAGTACGTACGAAATTATTTGAAGACAAAATCCAGTTTGGGCTTCATATAAATATTAAGACGACCAGAAACACATTGACTATACAGACACTGATATTCTAAACAAGAAAAGATATTTAATATATAAGAAATATTTTATTAGTCGGAAACATCTTACAATGCAGCAAACTCAGGAATGTTCCTTTAAATAGTGGGCCTTTAACATTTTGATGCGCATCTCTAATTAATATAATTAAATAAATAAAATTCTACTCATTAAATTTGGTCGCTAAATAGACCGAGTGGTCAAAAAGAAATTAGATAAGATCGGTGGCCTGACTCGGGATGGGGGGGGGGGGGGGGGGGGGGGGGGTATTGTTGAAAATGAGCACAATTTTGAAAATTACAATTAGTAAAACAGTTAATAGAATTTTTTTAAAAAGAAGAAAAGTTACAAGCCAAAAAAAAAAAGAATTGACTGCTCGGTCGAATATTTATATAATTTGGAGCATTTTAGAAGGACAGTCCAAAAATAAATGAGAGAAAGAAAAGAGAATCGGACTATTTAATAATATTTAAAAAAAAAGAAGTAATTTCGACATAAACTTTTGAACGAAGGTCTAAAAGTTTAAAGTCCGATCTATATGTCCACGTGAGTGGCCTCGTTAAGGCCGTTAGGGTGCACAGCTTGTAGGGACGAGATGGGTTGCATCCCGTCAAGAAAACCCCTAGACTAACAGTCAATAGACGTTGAAGGTGTAGTGCTGTGCTGAAATACAGATCTTGAGAAGCCGGATCCGTTTGAACGAGAGAGAGAATCAGACTAGGGTTTAGTCCAGTCGTCATGGGTTGGTATAGTGGTGCGGACGGGCCCGACTCCGGAGGATACGAGATGGTATCACAATAAAATAAAGTAAAGTCTAGAAAAGAGTAGTAGGGGCCGATCCCGCTTCCTATTTCCTCTTAGAGTGGGGCGGTCAATCTTCCAGTGCTGCTGGGACAGGTTCGGACATGTAGAGACTAAACGCGAACAACCGTGGCGTTCTGCAGAATGGCCGTCATACGAGTCACGAAAAAACAAGTCAACATGGTCAGACAGAGAAATGACGTGGAGGCGAGGAATCTCGCTAAAAAAGAATCCAACCTGGTGGTGCAGACTGTCGAAACGAGAAGCGTTCCAGCGTTCAATCAGTTCCAATGGCCGCATACATCCCAGTAGAAAACTTCACTTCGCTGATAAAAACAACAAAGTGAAGAATCCCCAAGTCGAGCCGCGAAAGCACGTGCAGTGTGCACAAGCGAAACAAACACGTCTTACCACGAGGAGCTCCAGACTGGGAATGATCGGACATAAGGCTGATAAGTACAGGCTTCGGTTCCGGCTTCCACCCAGAACGAGTTTTAACGGCTCGGTGGGAAGGTGTAAGGCCACTACACCCTGTTCTTTTTCACTAAAACCTAACAACTAACTCACTGTCCTGGACAGATAGCCCAGACAGCTGAGGTGTGTGCCCAGGACAGCGTTAATGAAACTTAATTGAATATAAAATGGGGAATTGAGTACGGCTGTTTGTACGTAGTATATCGGGAGGAGAGAGCCACGTAAGTTGGATAACTGGTGCCCAATACTTTTGTGTGTGTGTGTATATATATATATATATATATATATATATATATATATATATATATATATATATATATATATATATTATGAATGAATGAATGTGTGTGTGTGTGTGTGTGTGTGTGTGTGTGTGTGTGTGTGTGTGTGTGTGTGTGTGTGTGTGTGTGTGTGTGTGTGTGTGTGTGTGTGTGTGAAAGAGAGAGACAGGGAGAGGGGAGGGGAGAGGTGGGAGTATTACGTTTGGGGAAATCGAGTTTCAATTTGGAATAATTAGACGATGTTTCATTGTTGGTTACATGCCAGTGTCATTATGAAAAAAATTAGTTACTGGTATTAAACAAAATTTCATTACTCATGTTCTGTTATTAAGAAAGTCATATACACGTTTAGTGCTGTCAAATGTATGCAAACCGTGTTTTGATTGGTCAAATAAAAGTTTATACAATAGTAAGTTTTCTCCTATTTTTTTGTATTTACAAATTATGTATAATCTGAAAGTTGACATTTTGACTGGGTACCATTTTAATAGTTGACATTTTGACTGTTGACATTTTTTTCCACTGACATTTTGACCGTTGACATTTAAACCGTTGGTGGGGTGGGACGTAGCCCAGTGGTAAAGCGCTCGCGTGATGCGCGGTTGGTTTAGGATCGATCCCCGTCAGTGGGCCCATTGGGCTATTTCTCGTTCCAGCCAGTGCACCACGACTGGTACATCAAAGGCCGTGGTATGTGCTTTCCTATCTATGGGATGGTGCATACAAAAGATCCCTTGCTGCTAATCGAAAAGAGTAGCCCATGAAGTGGCGGAAGCGGGTTTCCTCTCTCAATAACTGTGTGGTCAGTAACCATATGTCCGACGCCATATAACCGTAAATAAAATGTGTTGAGTGCGTCGTTAAATAAACAATTTTCTTCTTCCTTATTTAAACCGTTGGCATTTTGACCGTTAACATTTTGTGCTACATCCATCAACATCGTGTTTTATAGTGTGTGTGTGTGTGTGTGTGTGTGTGTGTGTACACGCGCGCGCGTGTATGTATCAGGCACGGCGGAAGCAAGTAGACATTGGGGAGCTGACTGAGAACGAGGGCGCAAAGCAAAGTTTCTAGGGGGTTCGGGGTTATGCTCACCCGTAAAAAAATTTAACTAGATGTCCTGAAATCAAAGCCGGTTTAAGGATCCGCGGGGCCTGCAGTACAAATAACAGCGGGACCCCCTTCCCAGGATATGTATTTTGCAACCCCCTCGGGGCCCCCTGAAACGTTCTGCCTAATATGCAATTTCTACAAGTACAAATTATCTCTGCCTTAAAAAGTACTACCAATAATATTTTGATTCATAATTATTGGGGGGCTAGAGCCTCCCCCCAGCCCCCTGCTTCGCCGTATTCGTGTGTTTGCATGCATGCATGTATGTATCTATCTATCTGCCTATCTATCTATCTATCTATCTATCTATATATATATATTATATTTGTGTGTGCGCGTGTGCGTGCGTGTCAGTGTGTGTGTGTGTGTGTGTTCGCGGGCGTCTGATACCCACAACTAACCGTTCATTCGTATTCTCAAGACAGTTCAGATAGCTTGACAGTGTTCTTGATCCTTAACACTTAATTGGATAGAAGCAAAATATTGTTGAAACGAATGGCTCAAACAGCTGAAGCTTGTGCCAGCGTTCTTAAACCTAAAGTTTATACAAGAAGGAAAATAAAGTTATATTTTTTAAAATAAAAAAAATGTATAGCTGTGTAACCTAAATGGGCTCAGCCTTTCATGGATTTTTGTGCTCATTATAAACTGCTGTATTTCATGAAACTATTACTATGTTAGAGCAAGTGATGTACTTTCACCAATAACGTACATGTTAAAAAGGTTGACCTAGATCTTAAATGTGATATATCTGTAAACCAGTGGCGGATCAAAAAAATCCATTTAGGGGGAAGTAGTGACATGAAGTGAAATGCCAAGGCAATTTGGGAGAGGTCTGGAGGGCGATCGTAAAAAAAATGAAAATTAATATTAATAAAATTATAACTATCGCAAAATTTAGGGGGGCCCGGGCCCCTGCGCCCCCCCCCACCCCCCACCCGCCTCTGTAAATTGTTAAATCGAGATCACATCCAAAGTCAACAGAGAGTTACAATGAAAAACACATTGGTGTTACTCGTATAATTGCAATGGTATGATTTTTTTTTTATTATTGAAAACATATTTTACTGCATAAACAACAAAAATATCGGGCACACATTTGCCAACTTACTAGGCCCTCTCCTATATACATGCAATATAATGGCGACAATTAATTAATTGTAATATAATAGTAATGCATACATTTGTTATCAATGTATTTCAATAACAATCAAATTGAGGAAAAGAGGGTATTATGTACAACAGGATTTTGAGAGAAACTAGAAAAGAAACAAAGAAGTGCACGTGCCTTCAAAGCATTAGGCTATTTTAATCAAAACGATGTGTTTGTTTAAAGTCATACTGTCACAGACCACTGACCTGTTTCATGGCCTAACAAAGTATTACTTAAAAATATATATATATTTGATTTATCTCTAAACGTACTTTATTCAACCATCTACGTAACCACCATACTCCACTTATTAATGATATTTTGTAAAAATAATTGAATTATGGCAATGGTCCATAATTCAAAAACTAACATTGCTGAGAGGTTTGACATGGATTTTAGTCCATCATGATGTAGTTAAAGTGATGCAATAGTTAGATTTGGTCTGTAAAAATTAATGTAATTTTTATTTATTATTCATTAAAAGAGAAATACGGTCCTTAAATCTATGACAGTATGCCTTTAATAAACTTTTGAACACAAATAAATAATGCATCCACCGAGATGGTTCTATTCTGCAACGCAAACACCTCAGACGAGCGCTCTACCGACTGAGCTAAATCACGCCCCTGCGTAATATGAATAGGCCTACGTCTGGTACATTGCAACAGCATAATTAAACATGGATACATACAAAAATATACCGGCCTCGGTGGCGGCGTGGTTAGGCACGGTCTACAGGCTGGTAGGTACTGGGTTCGGATCCCAGTCGAGGCATAGGATTTTTAATCCAGATACCGACTCCAAACCCTGAGTGAGTGCTCCGCAAGGCTCAATGGGTAGGTGTAAACTACTTGCAGGATAGCACAAACCATTGCCTTTGTTGAACCAGTTATGGATCACTGGTCGGTGCAAGTGGTTTACACCTACCCATTGAGCCTTGCGGAGCACTCACTCAGGGTTTGGAGTCGGTATCTGGATTAAAAATCCCATGCCTCGACTGGGATCCGAACCCAGTACCTACCAGCCTGTAGACCACGACGCCGGTGCCTTAGTGTTTAAAAACTAGGGTCTGATCCTTTAAATTTTGTCTTGTAATAAATACCTCTAGAACTATTTTTAGTAGATTGCTCGTTCTGTTGGTTGCAATATTGCGACTATGTCAACGTTTTAACGCGCAAACTCAAAGCAAGCTGTTATAGCGCACGCCTGTCCCGGGCATATGCGGCAGCTCCTTCCGTCGAGACATTTTAAACTGCTGAATTGGCATGATTTGAATTCATGTACCAGCAGTTAGCACTTCAACACCTTCCATGTGAAAGAACCACTAAAACTAATTTCTAAAAACACATTCCTAGCTTCCCGTCCAAAATCTGTTTACATAGCAATGAAATCAGCGTAGTGGCAATAGATATGTACACACAGCCGCAATAAACAAATACGAATTGTTTTCATCGTTCAAAATCTTATGTAAGTTTGTTTTGGGGTGGGTTTTTTTTACATTATTCACTGTTCTTTCTCTTATTTAGGGCGGGACGTAACCCATTGGAAAACACTCGCCTGATGCGCGATCGGTTTAGGATCAATCCTCGTCAATCGGCTCGTTGGGCTAATTCTCGCTCTAGCCAGTGCACCACGACTGGTATACCAAAGGCCGTGGTATGTGCTATCCTATGTGTGAGATGGTGCATATAGAAGAGCCCTTGCTACTAATGGGAAAAAAATGTAGCGGGTTTCCTCTCTACGACTATATCTCAAAATTACCAAATGTTTGACCTCAAATAGCCGATGATTAATAAATCAATGTCCTCTAGTGGTGTCGTTAAACAAAACAATTTTTTTTTCTTTCTTTCTTTAAAATATGTGAATTTATTATTTAAATAATTGACAAAGCTTCCACTCCTCCGGTCCTACGCCCCCAGGAAAAGGGTATCATTTAAGATCGCCCCCACAACCACCCTTCACAATACTACCCTTGTGGTGTAATAATTTCGGGCTCCGTTCCTAAGTTTATTTAGTCACATGTTATATTTTAAATAAACTGTGCATCTAATTTTTGTGAAAATGACGATAATGTTCACACACAAACACGCACGCACGCACGTCTTCCCTTTCAGTCATTTCAACTTATTTTCGTGTTTATATCCAATTGAGGTTCAAGCACGCTGTTCTGGGCCACACCTCGGCTATCTGGGCTGTCTGCCCAGGACAGTGGGTTAGTTGTTAATTGTCTTTCCTTCCAACACGCCTCCTTGAAAAGGGTATCCTACACATTCATCTTATTTCCGCCGCTCACCTATCACATCCCTACCCCGTAATAATATCTGGCTCAGCCCCTAGATCAACCTGAGCTAACTGTATGTGTTAAAATCGATGACAGATAAAGAGTTAAAGATGGGGTTTCCCTGTATGCAAACATTTGATATATCGACGGAAAATAAATTCGATTCTTGTACATGTATTACTTTCTATGATAGTAAATGGAACAATATTTACTCATCTATTCTAATATGTATTCACCTGAAAATAATAAAGTGCTACGCCTAGTTTCGATTTTACGATTTACCAGGAATTCTAGTAAAATGAAGGAACATTTTATTTAATGTCGCACTCAACACACGCTTATATGGCGTCGAACATATTCATATTGAGAGAGGAAACCCGCTGTCGTCATTTCATGGGCTTACTCATTTTGATTAGCAGCAAGGGATATTTTATATTCACTATCCCTCAGACAAGATAGTACATACCACGGCTTTTGTTACATCAGTTGTGGAACATTGGTTGGAATGAAAAATAGTCTAGTTAAATGAAGGTAAAATGTGGTATATCGTCAAAAGTCTCAGAGACTTTTTAGATGTATGAAGCGTAATGCGTAAGAAGCATTTTAATGTAACTTAGCTACCGGCCTCGGTGGAGTCGTGGTTAAGCCATCGGACATAAGGCTGGTAGGTACAGGGTTCGCAGCCCGGTACCCGCTCCCACCCAGAGTGAGTTTTAACGACTCAGTTGGTAGGTGTAAGGCCACTACACCCTCTTCTCTCTCACCAACCACTAACAATTAACAACTTATCCACTGTCCTGGACAGACAGCCCAGATAGCTGAGGTTGTGCCCAGGACAGCGTGCTTGAACCTTAATTGGCTTTTTTTTTCAGAATGAGAAAAGAAGTTAGCTTTCAGAAAGATACTGTTTAAATTTAATATTATAAAAATAATTATAAGCTTTATAGACTTTATTTAAATCCATCCATTCAGCTGATTGTTTTTCTCGTTCCAACCAGTGCACCACAACTGGACAAAGGCCGTGGTATGTGTTTTCCTGTCTGTGGGAAAGTGCATATAAAATATCCCTTGCTTCATTAGGAGAAATGTAGCGGGTTTCCTCTGATGACTACGAGTCAGAATTACTAAATGTTTGATATCCAATAGCCGATGATTAATTAATCAATGTGCTCCAGTGGTGTCGTTAAATAAAACTAACTTAATTTTTTTTTTTAAATCCCATACAATTATGATATTTAAACCAAGTCTACGAAGTTCATGTTATTTACTAAGAAGAATGTTCAGTTTGATGTTTACTGGTGTGTGACATCTTAAACAATTATCTAAATATTGTAGATCCTGAAATTAATGCGATCATAATATTAAAGTAAAGTAAAGTAAACTAAAGGTTGTTTTATTTAACGACGCCACTACACTAGAGCACATTGATTTTCTTATCTTATCATCGGCTATTGGACATCAAACATATGGTCATTCTGACACTGGTTTTTTTAGAGGAAACCCGCTGTCGCCACATACGCTACTCCTTTACGATAGCCAGAAAGGGATATTTTATTTGCGCTTCCCACAGGCAGGATAGCACAAACCATGGCCTTTGTCGAACCAGTTATGGATCATTGGTCGGTGCAAGTGGTTTAAACCTACCCATTGAGCCTTGCGGAGCACTCACTCAGGGTTTGGAGTCGGTATCTGGATTAAAAATCCCATGCCTGGACTTGGATCCGAACCCTGTACCTACCAGCCTGTAGACCGATGGCCTAACCACTACGCCACCGAGGCCGGTAAGAGAGACCTTGATGTCCAGAGTCTGGATGTTATGGAATATGGACAGATATTTAATACAGATATACGGGTATCCAAGTACATATAAAGGGCGGGATGTAGCCCAGTGGTAGAGCGTTGGCTTGATGCACGGTCGATCCAAGATCGATCCCCGTCGGTGGACCCATTGGACTATTTCTCGTTCCAGCCAGTGCTCCACAACTGGTGTAACAAAGGCCGTGGTATGTACTACCCTGTCTGTGGGATGGTGCATATAAAAGATTCCTTGCTGCTAATCGACAAGAGTAGCTCATGAAGTGGCGACGGCGGGTTTCCTCTTTCAATATCTGTGTGGTCTTTAGCCATATGTCTGACGCCATATAACCGTAAATAAAATGTGTTGAGTGCTTCGTTAAATAAAACATGTCCTTCCTTCCAAGCACTTATAAACGAATAGACTGTTAAAAGTATCTATGGTACAGTACATAATGGTAATATTTTATTAAATATTTTTTGGTTTTGATGGTGTTTGTAGTCAAGGGCATTTGAGTTCATTAATTTTTATATTTATGAAATATGCTAATTTCTTTAGGGTACTAATTCGTTTATTCTCCAATAGTTCTCTAAATTTATAAGTACTTGGTCGCGTATAATAATATGCGTGTAGAAACTGAATTCTTGAATGATGAAAAAAAAAGGCTAATGAAAAGATAATGGAACGCCAATGTCCGCTACATTACATAATGTACAAATTCTATCTTCTATAAGTATGTTATTCCAGCGTCCAGTTTCAACTGGTAGGTAATGGTTAGACGTTCTAAATTTTAAAAGTGTTGTCCACAGTTTTTCTGGTAGTTTATTAATATAACTTTTGAAAAATAGTTGTTCTTTGTGTAGTCCCCCTCTATTTAATGCTAGCTAGAACACTGACCAGGTCACCAATGCCAGACGTCCAATTAAAAAAAATCCAGCGCGATGGAAATCGATTAGACTGTGGCGTATAGTTAACCTGACAATCATTTGTGGCGCGTAAGTCAGCTATAAGTGCAACGGTTGTAAATAACCTTTAGTCGAAAAAGATGTTAAAATTTGCTTAAAACCTTGTTTTTAAGGATATGTATGAAATAGAATAATACATTCGTGTCCGTTAGATACTATTTATCTCACAACTCGTTTTTTTTAAAAGTATCAAACTCAATTTCGCTCGTTTGTGAACTTGTCACAGACCAGGCATTAAATGTATCATTAACTATTGGCTCATTGCAAATACTCATATTTGTATGTACATTAGTTTGTGAACTTGTCACAGGTATGACATTAACATGTTATTAACTATTAACTCAGCATGCACAATCATGATTATAACTGGGAAAATGAGAAAGAAAGAAAGAAATGTTTTATTTAACGACGCACTCGACACATTTTATTTACGGTTATATGACGTCAGACATATGGTTAAGGACTACACAGATGTTGAGAGAGAAACCCGCTGTCACCACTTCATGGACTACTCTTTTCGATTAGCAGCAATGGATTTTTATATGCACCATCACACAGACAGGGTAGTACATACCACGGCCTTTTATATACCAGTCGTGGTACACTGGCTGGAACGAGAAATAGCCCAATGGGCCCACCAACGGGGATCGATCCCAGACCGACCGCGCATCGAGAGAGCGCTTTACCACTGGGCTACGTCCCGCCCCTAGGGTAAGTGGGATAAACATCATAACATCGTAGGCTGGCGAAGTCAGAACCCGAATCCATGATGGGCGTGCCTGAACCGTAAGGATGTGGGCACGTTAATATAGTCCCCTTTCCTTCCCATCATAACATGTCGTGTCATTATATACAAAGTGTGGTATCTACCCATGGTAATACATGTACTAGGTACTGACATGCTAGTTTGTTTTTTTTTATCTGTCTCATGATATTGACAGCTAGAGTAATTGGGATAACCAACAGAAGATACAGAGTTTCTTGTATTACAGGTTTCCATAGGTATGTTACTGGATATATTATCAGTTGCCAACTCACTGGGTATATATATTTCTGACACTTGGTTTTCACACCGGCCTCGGTGGCGTCATGGTTAGGCCATCGGTCAACAGGCTGGTAGGTACTGGGTTCGGATCTAAGTCGAGGTATGGAATTTTTAATCCAGATACCGACTCCAAACCCTGAGTGAGTGCTCCGCAAAGCTCAATGGGTAGGTGTAAACCACTTGCACCGACCAGTGATCCATAACAGGTTCAACAAAGGCCATGGTTTGTGCTATCCTGCCTGTGGGAAGCGCAAATAAAAGATCCCTTGCTGCTAATCGGAAAGAGTAGCCCATGAAGTGGCGACAGCGGGTTTCCTCTCAAAATATGTGTGGTCCTTAACCATATGTCTGACGGCATATAACGGTAAATAAATTGTGTTGAGAGCGTCGTTAAATAAAACATTTCTTTCTTCTTCTTTTTTCTTCTTTTTTCACAGCTAGGATAAGTGGGGTAAGTATCAGCAGGTATTTTTTTTACAAGAATTCATAGGTATTTCACTGTAATTGTTCTTAAATATCAATTCTCTAGGGAAGGAAGGAAGCAAATGTTTTTCTTTTAACGACGCACTCAACACATTTTATTTACGGTTATATTGCGTCGGACATATGGTTAAGGACCACACAGATATTGACGGAGGAAACCCGCTGTCGCCACTTCATGGGCTATTCTTTTCGATTAGCTGCTTGAGATCTTTTATATGCACCATCCCACAGATAGGAAGTACCTACAGAAAAACGTATTTCTTGATTGACAGGTATCAACAGCTATGTCACGTAGTCGCAGTTACGTTCAGTTAACACCTGTTGTGTGTGTCTTAACGTTTGTTTTGTTTAACGACAACACTAGAGTAGGTCTACATTGATAAATCAATGTGCTCTAGTGGTGTCGTTAAACTTTAACTTTAACTATTTGATGGAAATGATATCGGTCATGAATTCCATTGTGTATGTGTATGTACATTTTATTACCCACGTAGTTTTAACATCTTTATTATAATACAAGAAAATTCAGTATACTGAATTAACAATCTAATTAAAATTAGCTCCACTATTACACGTGGATGTAACAGCAGCCCGTTGGAGCTCATGTCCAGTTGACCTTTCATTCGACCAATGAAAACTTTACTTGCAAAATCATGCCAGTGATTTGAAAAGAATTTGAAAAAATTCGGGATTATGCCGAGGGTATACGAAATGATTCGGGTGAATTACGAAGTATGCCGGAAACTAATTTCAATATAAAATTTAATATAAATTTCGTTTCAAAACGAAAAAACAACAACAACCGTGCTGGTATAGCTATAAAATCTGTTTATACCAGTATACAATCCAGAGTTTATTACTGCACTTTTCCCCCTGTTTTTTTCAATGTTGAAATAGATCAACAAGTTCGCTATTGCATAAATAGTCTCGCCCGATATTTTTAGAATTTGTATGCAACCGAATAACGCTTTTAAAGGCGAAGTATAATTGGTCGATATTTAAATTGTTATTTATAGATGAAATGTCACCTGGACATTGGAGTCCATGCAATGCTGTTAGATCTACTGGTATATACCAGTAGAGTTAATTTTAATCAGATTTCTGAATTAAAAACAAAATATTGGGCAAAATCTACTACTACTGCACTACTACAACAACAACAACAACTACTACTACTACTGCTACTACTACAACAGCAACAATAACAACTACTACTACTTCTATTACTACTACTACTACTACTACGACGACGACGACGACGACGACGACGACGACTACAACCTCAACTAAGACAGTACCCATCCCCAAACACTACTCCTGTGGATCCGCTCCTGGGCCCGGTAGCACAAAGCACTCGTAACATTTACGTCAGACGTGCGCCATACCTTATGTATGGTGTACCTCTGACGAGCGCTCTATGTTATCGGGACCTGGAGTCCGACTGTTTATGTATAGACTTTAGTTAGTATTATTATTCCATTTAAAATGTACTTCAAAGCCGCATCGGATACCCTGTCAAACACAAATGTAGAACCTTGTTTGTTTTGTTTCATGTCAAAATATCTGACCTCACCTTGACGGGGTTTTTTGTTGGGTTTTGTGTGTATGTGTGTGTGTGTGTGTGTGTGTGGTATTCCTCGTCCAATAGAAACTCCGGTCATATATATATTTCACCTGTAGAGATCCCATCAATAAGTGCCGAGAACCGAGGTCATACATCTATCTATCTTATCAGCAGCTCCAGGGGAGGTGTGTCTCAGAGTGTAGTACACTAATTGTAGTAATAGGGACGTGAAACAGACAGACACAGAAGGAGAGAGGGAGAGAGAGAGAGAAAAAAAACATATTCTTCCAGTACTGTGACGCACTTTCATAGTATGGAATCACAAGCGACGAGTTTAACTATCTTGGTGTGTGTTCTGGCCGTTTCATGCGTAGTTCAAGGTACGTGCTCATGTTGGTTGTGTGTTTGTGGAGTGGGGTTGTGTATGTGTGTGTGGGAGGGGGGGGGGGGCAGGATTTGAGGTTGTTTAGATAAGAATTGTTTGTAAAAAAATTCTGTGGATTTATCAATGTATAACGGTCAAAAATTATATAAAATAATTATATAAACTGTACATACATATATATGTGTATGTTTCGTACGAAATTATAGCGTGTTTGGACTATTACAAACATTAAAACGACAATTATTACATTCGATTAGCAGACTCTGATATTATAGATTATAAACAAAAGTCATTACAAAGTCTCTCTGTTACTGGGGTACATGTTAATAGCTCGGTTTTCTTTTCAAATTTAGAGATTGCTTCTTCGTTTGAGATAACTGACTTATAGTACGGGCAGGCTAATCGTTGCCCGAATTAAACGAAAATGAGCGAATCTGGATATTCATATTTGCGTTAATACCAAACAGCTACACGGGCTTCCAAACGAACTAGCTAATATTGTAAGAAGAATGATGGAAATACATAGTGTACAATTTTTTTCTTATTTTTTTTCTTTCTTATTTTAAAAAAACTTTTTTTTTTTTTTGTTCTTCTTTTATTTTTTTTATTTTTTGGGGGGGACGTAGCTCAGTGGTACAGCGATCGCCTGATGCGCGATCGATCTAGGATCGATCCCCATCGGTGGGCCCATTGGGTTATTTCTCGTTCCAGCCAGTGCTACACAACTGGTGTAACAAAGGACGTGGTATGTACTACCCTGTCTGTGGGATGGTTCCTATAAGAGATCCTATGCTGCTAATCGAAAAACTGTAGTCCATGAATTACCGACAGCAGGTTTCCTCCCTCAATATCTATGGGGTCCTTAACCATATGTCCGACGCCATATAATCGTAAATAAAAATGTGTTGAGTGCGTCGTTAAATAAAACATTTCCTTCCTTCTTCTTTTTTCCTCCTCCTCCTAATCCTCCTCCTTCTCCTACTCCTAATCCTCCTTCTTCTCCTCCCCTAATCCTCCTTCTTCTCCTCTCCCTAATCCTCCTCCTTCTCCTACTCCTAATCCTCCTTCTTCTCCTCCCCTAATCCTCCTCCTTCTCCTACTCCTAATCTTCCTCCTTCTCCTACTCCTTCTCCTCCTCCTAATCCTCCTCCTTCTCCTACTACTCCTCCTTCTCCTCCTCCTAATCCTCCTCCTTCTCCTACTCTTCCTTTCCTCCTCCTAATCCTCCTCCTTCTCCTACTCCTAATCCTCCTTCTCCTACTCCTACTCCTACTCCTCCTCCTCCTACTCCTAATCCTACTCCTAATCCTCCTCCTCCTCCTCCTAATCCTCCTCCTTCTCCTAATCCTCCTTCTTCCTTCTCCTCCTCCTAAGCCTCCTCCTTCTCCTACTCCTAATCCTCCTTCTTCTCCTCCTCCTAATCCTCCTGCAGTCACGTAATCCAGGCGCCTTAGCCTTCAAAAAATTAATCATACTGAAGTAGTGTTTAGGAGATATCTCCTCACGGGAATGACTTGCATTAAGTGTGTATGGCATCGCCCACGTGCAGTCGAGCCTGGCTTGAACAGTCACCAAGTGAAGCATCAAAAAGAGATACGTGTACTAGTATTTTAATACAGTTAAAAGTTAAAGATTATTTAGTTTAACGTCACCACTAGAGTACATAGATTTTTTTTTAATCTCACGTTTATTGGTTGTTTTTTTTAATGTTTCAGTATCAGGCTGTATTTTAATTTATTCCCTTAGGTGGCGGATTTTTTTGTTTATTTTTTCTCTCCCCCCCCCCCCCCCCCCCCATAGTGTTAGTGAATAGACGTAGCCACGAAACTACTATAGACAACATTACCTGTATGCGCAAAAAAAAAAAAAAAAATAATAAAAGAATGTTTTATTATTATTATTATTATTGCACTTCGTAAACACTGCTTCGTGTGCATGTGCACTGGCTCGAATATTTCTGTCTCTGTAAAGCTACCGGCCTCGGTGGCGTCGTGGCAGGCCATCGGTCTACAGGCTGGTAGGTACTGGGTTCGGATCCCAGTCGAGGCATGGGGTTTTTAATCCAGATACCGACTCCAAACCCTGAGTGAGTGCTCCGCAAGGTTCAATGGGTAGGTGTAAACCACTTGCATCGACCAGTGATCCATAACTGGTTCAACAAAGGCCATGGTTTGTGCAATCCTGCCTGTGGGAAGCGCAAATAAAATATCCCTTGCTGCCTGTCGTAAAAGAGTAGCTTATATGGCGACAGCGGGTTTCCTCTCAAAATCTGTGTGGTCCTTAACCATATGTCTGACGCCATATAACCGTAAATAAAATGTGTTGAGTGCGTTGTTAAATAAAACATTTCTTTCTTTCTTTCTGTAAAGCTATTTCATATTTTATATTAACTTTTTAATGATTTGTCTATTTTATATTTATATTCTATGGCTTTCACGGAGACAGAACGTAGTCCATGTTAAAGGGAGATTCCTGAGTTTGCTGCAATTTTTAAGATGTTATTGACTAACAGAGACTTTTTAATGATTGTAATTACATATCAAATATATTTTTCGGCATAAAATATATGTGGCTGTATATTAAACGTGTTTCTGGTCGTTTTAATATATGTATTAGGTTAAATTTCATTTTATTTCCTGGACTATTATTTTTTCGTACGTACGAAATTATTTGAAGACAAAATCCAGTTTGAGCTTCTTAGAAATAATAAGACGACCAGAAACACATTGAATATACAGACACTGATATTCTAAACAAGAAAATATATTTAATATGTAAGTTTAATCGTAGAAATATTATATTAGTCGGAAACATCTTCCATTGGATAAAACTCAGGAATGTCCCTTTAAAAGTGTATGGCCGCGCGGAAGGTTATGTCGCGCTCGATTTTCTCACCTGTTACTGCGAATTCCACTAAAAAAGAGAGAGAGAGAGAGAGACGCACAGAGATGCCAACAACACTGAACACCAAAACAAACGCAAATATAATTATCAGCTTTTCTATTAAAGGGACACTCCTGAGTTTGCTACCATTTTTAAGATGTTACCGACTAACAGAGACTTTTTAACGATTGTAATTATATGTCAAATATATTTTTCTGTATAAAATATTAAACGTGTTTCTGATCGTTCTAATATTTGTACTAGGTTAAATTTCATTTTATTTCCTACGTACTAAATTATTTGAAGACAAAATCCAGTTTGGGTTTCTTACAAAATTAATATTAAGACGACCAGAAATACTTTGAATATGCAGACACTGTTTATCATTTCACGAGACTGAGCGTAAACAGTCAATTCGTTTCATTTCAACTTATTTTCGTGCTTATATTTAATTAAGGTTCAAACACGTTATCCTTGGCACACACCTCAACTATCTGGGCTGTCTGTTAGTGGTTAGTTGTTAGTGGTTAGAGCAGAGCAGAGCGAGAGAGAGAGAGAGAGAGAGAGAGAGAGAGAGAGAGAGAGAGAGAGAGAGAGAGAGAGAGAGAGAGAGAGAGAGAGAGAGAGAGAGAGTGAGAAGTCGGTGCAGTGGCCTTACACCTACCCATTGAGCCGTTAAAACTAGCTCTGGCTAGGAGCCAGTACCGATAGTTGAGGTGTGTGCCCAGGATAGCGTGTTTGGACCGTAATTGGATATAAGCACGGAAATAAGTTGAAACGAAACACGAAAATAAGTTGGGGAAAAAAAGAACTATGACACGAAATGGTAAAAGATCTACATGTAGTTTAAAGCCGCACACCCTAGTTCCATCCAGCGAAAATAAATTATAATTTGGTTAATATACAAACCTGTAACACACTTAGATCACGTTTTTATCAAATGGAGTGAAAAAGCAGGTTTTATATCGATAAATACCATGGGAATCCCCATGTCCCAATTGCTTGAAATAATTTTAAAAGTTAGTATTCTGATGTCACCGGTAGATGTCGCTCGAAGCACAACAATGCCTACGTCACGACAAATTTCACAGACTTGGGGTGCGTTCGTTTCACCTCTCCTGGACATGTTGCAACTGTTCTGTCCTGGTTGTATCCCCTCTTCAGATATCGTAAGACTTAGCAAAATTATTGGTTTTAAGGGTTTGTAACGTTTTGTATTGAGACACTTGTCTGAACTTTATTGTTACTGAAAATGTTCACGAACTGTGAAGAAATATCTCACAAATGAACAACAAGCAAACGACAACAAATCGGATGTTGATTGCGCGAACCGTGCACGAGAAAACAAACCGAACCAAAATGATAACGGTCACGTGGTATACCAACGTCTGTGACGTTTACACAGGAAGATTCCCTCTAAAAATAGATTGGACCTCGCTTGCTTAACGGTTTTTTCTCGAGTGCGCGCGGCATTTTAAGAAATACAAAAAATGCATTTCGTGGTTTTACAAACATCAGGATTACCAGGATTACCAAAAAAGCACTTCAGGTGAATGGAAATGTGTATTCTAAATAATAAAATGTAAGTAAAGTGCAATTTTATTTGTAAAAAAATGGGTTTAATAGCGAAAAACAACGCCGTAATGGTTAACAACTAGCCGTAACTAGGGCGTGTCCCTTTAAAATGTGGTTTAAAGTCAGCAAACATTCCTTTCCTTTCTTCTCGGCTTATCATTCGGACTTAATACTGACGTTCATGAATTAAATAGGCGCCTTTATGTATAATCCGATGTACAGTATGCGGCAGGGGTGAATTAATGTGGTATGCGGCAGCGGTGAATTAATGTGGTATGCGGCAGGGGTGAATTAATGTGGTATGCGGCAGCGGTGAATTAATGCGGTATGTGGCAGCGGTGAATTCATGCGGTATGCGGCAACGGTGAATTCATACAGTATATGGCAGCGGTGAATTCATGCGGCATGCGGAAAATCCATGCAGTATGCGGCAGTGGTGAATTCATGTGGTATGCGGCAATAGTGAATTAATGCGGTATGTGGCAACGGTGAATTCATACAGTATATGGCAGCTATGAATTCATGCGGCATGCGGAAAATCCATGCGGTATGCGGCAGCGGTGAATTCTTGCGATATTCGGTAGCGGTGAATTCATACAGTATGTGGCAGCGGTGAATTCATGCGGCATGCGGAAAATCCATGCAGTATGCGGCAGTGGTGAATTCATGTGGTATGCGGCAATAGTGAATTAATGCGGTATGTGGCAACGGTGAATTCATACAGTATATGGCAGCTATGAATTCATGCGGCATGCTGAAAATTCATGTGGTATGCGGCAGATTCATGCGGTATGGGGCAGCGGTGAATTCGTGCGGTATTTCCTATCACTGCATTTCCATGGTATTCCGAATGCATAGGCCCCAGGTCAGTTACAAACTATTCTGTTAGGTCGGGAAGAAAAGCGGTCACATGGTATAATGGATGAAACGATCTAATTTCAGTGAAACTATTTTCTGCGGTGGATTTTGTTAGAAATCAACATCCGTGATATTCATGCTACTGACACCCCTAGCTTATAACCCGTGTCAAGTGTTACGCCTCGTTTAACTTGCTACTTGTAAACAGTTAAATTATCCGTCAGCGTTTCTAAGTTATATATTTTTACAAAAATCCTTATCAAAAGTGGCCGCTGTGTGTGTGTCCCTTTAAGACGGGTCAGTAAACAAACACATTGAACCGGACACCTGCTGCTTTTTGTCCGTTTGTCTGACTACCCGATGAGTTATTGGCTTTAGGGGTGTATACAACCAAATCAAATCACACAGATCACAATAGTAACATATATGTGGCCGAAAATTGCTACACGCAGCATTTCAATCAACATATAGGCCATAGCTATAAATACTAACACCCCTGACCCTTAAAGTACCCCCCCCCCCCCCCCAGCTCAGAGATAAGCCACTGGTCGAACCAGAGACCGGACCCAGGGTAGGCATGCCTGAACCGCGAATGGGTATGTAAATTGTATTTGCCCTAAGTGCGAGACGTAGCCAAGTGGTAAAGCTCTTGCTTGATGCGGGGTCGGTTTTGGATCGATTCCCGTCGGTGGGGCCATTAGGCGATCTCTCGTTCCAGCCAGTGCACCACGACTGGTATATCAAAGACCGTGGTATGGTGCTTTTAAAAGATTAGCAGCGGCCATTTTGAACTGCAAACACATTTTATTTATTTTTTGGTGGATTCAGCATACGATAGGTTGACAATCTGCAGGACTAAATCCTAAAACGATTAATAAAAAGATAAAGTTTGTTTTGCTTTTAACGACACCACTGGAGCACATTGATTAATTCATCATCGGCTATTGAATGTCAAACATTTGGTAATTCTGACAAGTAGTCATCAAAGGAAACCCGATACATTCTTCTAATATAGCAAGGGATCTTTTATATGCACTTTCCCACAGACAGGGATGCACAAACCACGGCCGTTGACCAGTTGTGGTGCACTGGTTGGAACGAGAAAATAACCCAATCAGATGAATGGGTCCACCGAGGTGGTTCAATCCTGCAACGAAAGCACCTCAAGCGAACACTCAACCCATTGAGCTAAATCCCACCCCCCCCCCCCCCCCCTTAAAACGAATGCTGGTTCGTGTGATATTTCTATGAGATGGAACCTCCCTCCTAGCTAAATCCCCCCCCCCCCCCCCTTAAAACGAATGCTGGTTCGTGTGATATTTCTATGAGATGGAACCTCCCTCCTAGCAAAATCCCCCCCCCCCCCCCCCTAAAACGAATGCTGGTTCGTGTGATATCTCTATGAGATGGAACCTCCCTCCTAGCTAAATCCACCCCCCCCCTTAAAACGAATGCTGGTTCGTGTGATATTTCTAAGAGATGAAACCTCCCTCCTAGCTAAACCTTAGCAACCCCCCCTCCCCCTTAAAACGAATGCTGGTTCGTGTGATATTTCTATGAGCTGAAGGGGTGTCCTAGCTAAATCCAAACCCCCCCCCCCCCAATAAAACGAATGCTGGTTCGTGTTATATTTCTAAGAGATGAAACCTCCCTTCTAGCTAAATCTCCCCCCCCCCTCCCCTTAAACGAATGCTGGATCGTGTGATATTCCTATGAGATGAAACCTCCCTCCTAGCTAAATCCCCCCCCCTCCCCCTTAAAACGAATGCTGGTTCGTATGATATTTCTATGAGATGAAGCCTCCCTTCTAGCTAAATCCCCCCCCCCCCCCCCCCCCCCCGTTAGAACGAATGCTGGTTCGTGTGATATTTCTATGAGATGAAACCTCCCTCCCAGCTAAATCCCCCCCCCTCCCCCTTAAAACGAATGCTGGTTCGTGTGATATTGCTATGAGATGAAACCTCCCTCCTAGCTAAATCCCCCCCCCCCCCTTAAAACGAATGCTGGTTCGTGTTATATTTCTAAGAGATGAAACCTCCCTTCTAGCTAAATCTCCCCCCCCCCTCCCCTTAAAACGAATGCTGGTTCGTGTGATATTTCTATGAGATGAAACCTCCCTCCTAGCTAAATCCCCCCCCCCACTCCCCTAAAACGAATGCTGGTTCGTGTGATATTTCTATGAGATGAAACCTCCCTCCTAGCTAAATCTCCCCCCCCCCCTCCCCCCTTAAAACGAATGCTGGTTCGTGTGATATTTCTATGAGATGAAACCTCCCTTCTAGCTAAATCCCCGCCCCCCCCCCCCCCGTTAAAACGAATGCTGGTTCGTGTGATATTTCTATGAGATGAAACCTCCCTCCTAGCTAAATCTCCCCCCCCCCCTCCCCTTAAAACGAATGCTGGTTCGTGTGATATTTCTATGAGATGAAACCTCCCTTCTAGCTAAATCCCCCGCCCCCCCCCCCCCCTTAAAACGAATGCCTCGTTTAACTTGCTACTTGTAAACAGTTAAATTATCCGTCAGCGTTTCTAAGTTATATATATATAAAAAAAATCCTTATCAAAAGTGGCCGCTGTGTGTGTGTCCCTTTAAGACGGGTCAGTAAACAAACACATTGAACCGGACACCAGCTGCTGTTTGTCCGTTTGTCTGACTACCCGATGAGTTATTGGCTTTAGGGGTGTATACCACCAAATCAAATTACACAGATCACAATAGTAACATATATGTGACCGAAAATTGTTACACGCAGCATTTCAGTCAACATATAGGCCATAGCTATAAATACTAACACCCCTGACCCTTAAAGACACCCCCCCCCCCCCCCTTTAAAACGAATGCTGGTTCGTGTGATATTTCTATGAGATGGAACCTCCCTCCTAGCAAAATCCCCCCCCCCCCCCCCCAAAACGAATGCTGGTTCGTGTGATATTTCTATGAGATGGAACCTCCCTCCTAGCAAAATCCTCCCTCCCCCCTCCTTAAAACGAATGCTGGTTCGTGTGATATTTCTATGAGATGAAACCTCCCTCCTAGCAAAATCCTCCCTCCCCCCCTCCTTAAAACGAATGCTGGTTCGTGTGATATTTCTATGAGATGAAACCTCCCTCCTAGCAAATCCTCCCTCCCCCCCCCCCCCAAAACGAATGCTGGTTCGTGTGATATTTCTATGAGATGGAACCTCCCCCCCCCCTAAATCCCCCCCCCCCCCTTAAAACGAATGCTGGTTCGTGTGATATTTCTATGAGATGAAACCTCCCTCCTATCTAAAAACCCCCCCCCCCCCCTTAAAACGATGCTGGTTCGTGTGATATTTCTATGAGATGGAACCTCCCTCCTATCTAAATCCCCCCCCCCCCCCCCCCCACCTCTTAAAACGAATGCTGGTTCGTGTGATATCTCTATATGTCCAGGAATGCATGCTTGAACTTTAACTGGATTTAAATACGACAATAAATCTAAATGAATTAGTTATCTGGATATTTGGGAGCGTAGCGTATATGGCCTGTACGGGTGCTCCGTTCTTATGGTTTCAAAACAGTAATACTGTTTGTTTTGTTTCGTTTAACGACATCACTAGAGCACATTGATTTATTAATAATCGGCTATTGAATGACAAACATTTGGTAATTTTGACATGTAGTCTTAGAGAGGAAACCCGCTACATTTTTCCATTAGAAGCGAGGGATCTTTTACATGCACCATCTCACAGACAGGATAGCACATACTACGGTATTTGATATACCAGTCGTGGTGCACTAGCTGGAACGAGAAATAGCCCAGTGAGCCCACCGACGGGGATCGATCTCGGAGTGACCGCACACAAAGCGAACGCTTTATCACTGTAATACGGATTTACATATTGAAGTGAAATATGAAAACAACCCCAATTCCTCACAAACAAAAAAACAAACACACACACACACACACACACACACACACACACACAAAAGCAACACACCAAAGAAAGAAATGTTTTATTTAACGACGCACTCAACACATTTTATTTACGGTTATATGGCGTCAGACATATGGTTAAGAACCATACAGATTTTGAGAGGAAACCCGCTGTCACCACTACATGGGCTACTGTATCCGATTAGTCCCACAGGCAGGATAGCACAAACTATGGCCTTGGAGTCAGTATCTGGATTAAAAATCCCACGCCTCGACTGGGATCCGAACCCAGTACCTACCAGCCTGTAGACCGATGGCCTAACCACGACGCCACCGAGGCCAGTCAACACACACCAATAATTCAACGTTCTAGTTGTTATGTTTCGGCGTTACGTCCTGGTTTTTCTTTTTTCTTCTTTTTTCCCCCTTCTTTTTACCAAGTAATACATAGTGTTTATTCTGAAAGATATAGAGAATACTCCCCCGAGTGTCTTGTGATATCATAATTTATCAGCACGAGTTGATAAAAGTATGAAATCCGAAGCTTGCCGAGGATTTTATACTTTTATCAACTCGTGCTGATAAATTATGATATCACAAGACACGAGGGGGTATTCTTTTTATCATCCATTATCATTCTTTTCATTTGCGACAGTTGTAAATAATGACAGTAATGTGGGTTGAATGTCAGCGGGTAGACTCGTTCACTAGCAGAACGGCAATGGCGTGACGTAAATGGTAGGTTTAGCGCTGAAACAAACAGTGACGTAAAAAAACATTGGCTGGCGATTAAAATTTGACCAATCAAGATTGGGATATCTCGGGATAAGAAGGGATATCTCCTTTAATGGATGATATATTTATTTATTTAGAAACACCGTTCTTTATATCAATACACAGTAGCGTTTACTGATGACGTATACAGCGATCAAGTATTCGATACACGTTTATACCTAAAGCAAACACCAATGTGTATACAGATAAACATAATTTAGTGTTTCTCCAAAACTACAACAACGTGTTCGTGCATAACTATAACGGACTATCCATGAGTACGAATTCGAATACGAAAAATATTTATTCATATCGTATTCTATACATAAAATGTCAAGGTCTGAAACCTGTGTATGAGGTATACCTGGCCTAGAAACCTGCAGAAGGTTTCTATGTATTTTTTTGTTATATGCCAGGGCCGTAGGTAAGATTTTTTGTTTGGGAGGGGGGGGGGGGGGGGGGGGGGGGTTTGAACTGAGTAGTTAATAGTCAAAAACTTCTTAAACAGTTAAGAAGAGAATTTTCTTTAAGTTTCTTTAATGCTTTTCGGATTTTTTTCAACTCGTGCCGCACCATCCCACAGACAGGATAGCACATACGACGGTATTTGATATGCCAGTCGTGGTGCACTGGCTGGAACGAGAAATAGCCCAGTGGGTCCATCGACAGAGATCGATCTCGGACTGACCGCGCATCAAACGAACGCTTTACCACTGGTATACGTCCCGCCCCCAGTAATACTTATTTACATATTGAAGTGAAATATAAAAACAACCCCCAACGCCTCACAAACAAACAAACAAACACACACACACACACACACACACACACACACACACACGTCCCCCCTCACACACTAATAATTCAACGTTCTAGTTGCTGTTTCGGCGTTACGCCCTTTTTCTTCTCCCCTCCCCCCCCCCCCCCCCCCTTCTTTTTACCAAATAATACATAGTGTTTATTCTGAAAGATTATGTATTTATTTAGAAACACCGTTCTTTATGTCAAAACACAGCAGCGTTTACTGAATACGTATACAGCGATCAAGTATTCGATACACGTTTATACTTGAAGCAAACACCAAATTGTATACAGATAAACATAATTTAGTGTTTCTCCAAAAATACAACAACGTGTTCGTGCATAACTATAACGGACTATCCATGAGTACGAATTCGAATACGAAACATATTTATTCATATCGTATTCTATACATAAAATGTCAAAGTCTAAAAACCTGTGTATGAGGTATACCTGACCTAGAAACCTACAGAAGATTTCTATATATTTTTTATGAAATGTCATCACCTGAAACTAATCGGGGTCATTGTACTAAAGTTTGACCTTGGTTACTTTTTACTGTCATTGTTAATGTATTGAGGGTAAATTCATAAAGATTTGTATTCAGATATATTAGAAAATCAGGAGCCCATTTCACAAAATCTCGTAAGTTTACATCTGCTACTAGCAGTTATACCTGTCATTCGTTTGCATGTGTTTTTTTATCCGGCCTCTGTGGTGTCGTGGTTAAGCTATCGGACATAAGGCTGGTAGGTACAGGGTTCGCACCTCGGTACCTGCTCCCACCCAGAGCGAGTTTTAACGACCCAGTGGGTAGGTGTAAGGCCACTACACCCTCTTCTCTCTCACTAACAATTAACACCTAACCCACTGTCCTGAACAGACTGCCCAGATAGTTGAGGTGTGTGCCCGGGGCAGCGTGCTTGAACCTTAATTGGATATAAGCACGAAAATAAGTTGAAATAAATAATAAATACATATGTTTGGCATCTATTTCACGCAGAAAATTACATCACTGCGGAGGATGAAGCATTGTCAAGACAAAATAAAATGAAATATTTATACTTCAAACTGTATTAGTGGTACTGCTAGTAATAATAAGAATTGCGGTTTAGTGGTATATTTACGTTTACATGCAAAACTAGGCTTACGATGTTTTGTGAAATTGTGCCCAGGCACGGCGGAGCATGGGAGCTGGGGGGGGGGGAGGGAGGCGCTAGCCCCAGTTAAAGTTCAAGCATACTTTCCTGGACACACACATCAGCTATGTGGGTTATATGTACCGGAAAGTCGGTTAATAGGCAGCTATTAGTTGTTAGTGAGATTGAAGACAGTTTAATAGTATTATACCCACCCAATGAGCCGTAAAACTCGCTCCAATAAGTCTGAATCTAAAATATTATTGATAGTAAATCTTAAGGCAGAGGAAGGAAGGAAATGTTTTATTTAACGACGCACTCAACACATTTTATTTACGGGTATATGGCGTCAGACATATGGTTAAGGACCACACAGATATTGAGTGAGGAAACCTGCTGTCGCCACTTGATGGGCTACTCTTACCGATTGACAGCAATGGATCTTTTATATGCACCATCCCACAGACAGGATAGTACATACCACGGCCTTTGTTACACCAGTTGTGGAGCACTGGCTGGAACGAGAAATAGCCCAATGGGTCCACCGACTGGGATCGATCCTAAATCCATCGCGCATCAGGCGAACGCTGTACCACTGAGCTACGCCCCGCCCCCACTTAAGGTAGTACTAAACCAAATAACTTCCGGCTGGGTCAAAGTTCGAGGTGCACCCAACTTTTGATAGAGAAGTGAACACCACAAGTCCTGTGATTGGTTATAAATGTGAGTGCGTTGGTTGTAGTCATAGACGCTACCCGTTATATCAGAAACAAGCAGCTTGACCCCCAATTTTTTCCGATTCACTTTAAGTGTGAGGGGTGGTAGTATTTATATCCGTGGCGTTTATGTTGATTGATACGCTGCAGGTAGGAGTTTTAGCCACATATGTTACTATTGTCGTCTATGGGATTTGATTTGGTAGTATACACCCTATAGGCAGAGATGCATTTCACCTGTAGAATGCAGAAAATTGTTTTTCAGGACATCTAGTTTAAAAAAACTTTACGGAGGAGCATATACCCTCTCCCCCCCCCCCCCCCGAACCCCCGATAAACGTTGCTCAGCGCCCTCTATCTCAGTCAGTCCTCTCAATATCTTATTTGCTTGAGAATTCTATATAAATACATTACAATGCATAGCTACAATTACGCATGTAATTAATTAACAGAAATGAAGATACATTCCTACACCACTAGTGAAGGGCGAGGTGTAGCCCAGTGGTAGAGCGCTCCCTTGATGCGCGGTCGCTTTGGGATAGATCTCCGTCAGTGAGCCCACTGGGCTATTTCTCGCTCCAGCCAGTGCACTACGACTGGTACATCAAAAGGCCGTAGTATGTGCTATCATGTATATGGAATGGTGCATATAAAATATCCCTAGCTGCTAATCGAGACGAGTAGCCCATGAAGTGGCGACAGCGGGTTTCCTCCCTCAATATCGATGTGGTCCTTAATTAACCATATGTCCGACGCCATATAACCATAAATAAAATGTGTTGAGTGCATCGTTAAATAAAACATTTCCTTCCTTCCTTTAGTGAAAACATCGACATGGATAGATGATCATCGTGAGTTTATTTCTGTATAATAAGTCTTAAAGCTAAATGCCAACAAAACTGGACAAAAAAGTTTGTTTTGTTTAACGACACCACTAGAGCACATTGATTTATTCATCATCGGCTATTGGATGCCAAACACACTTTAACATATAGTCTTAGAGAGGAAACTTTTTTATTAGTAGCAAGGGATATTTTATATGCACCATCCCAGAGACAGGATAGCACATACCACGGCCTTTGATAGATCAGCCGTGGTGCACTGGTTGGAACGAGAAATAGCCCAATGGTCGATCCCAGACCGGCCACGATCGATGTAATGGTATTTAACGTCAAACATGGGATTGTTGTTGTATTAGAGCGGGGATTTTTGACTACCGTTTGTTCTCTGACGGTAAGAGAGTGTGATAACTTCCAAATGTCCCGTCTAGTTCTTTTACCATACTTGGGCTAGGAGTAGGGGAGGGTTTCGACCCCCAAGCTCCCACGCTCCCATCTGCACACGCACCTGGTACCTACATTTTTAACAAAAGAAACCATGGCAACGGCACTGGAAGTGGGGCATAATCACTAATACCCGTAGCCTACCCGTGTGATCCATTGCATCTCATACGAACGCTCTACCCACTGAGCTAAATCTACAGTGTTAGATAAGTAGCCTGCTTCATTTCATTTCAACTTATTTTCGTGCTTATATCCAATTAAGGTCCAAGCCCGCTGTCCTGGGCACACACCTCAGCTATATGTGCTGTCTGTCCAGGACATTAGGTTAGTTGTTAGTTGGTTAGTGGATAGTGAGAGAGAAGAGGGTGTAGTGGCCTTGCACCTACCCATTGAGCCCATAAGAACTCGCTCTGGGTTGTAGCCGGTATCGGGCTGCGAACTCTGCACCTACCAACCTGTAGTCCGATGGCTTAAAGGGGTCCTGGAGCGTACAGGGCTTTATATAAAGTGAATTAATAGCCTTACAAAGTATAAGGGAAAATTATATAGAAATTGTGCCACCGAGGCTGGTACGAACTCATCGCATCTCAAGCGAGCGCTCTATCCACTGAGCCAATTCTCGACACACAATATTTACAGTGTTGGCGAAGTAGCCTACTTCATGTTTTACACCCATACATACATACATTCCAACCGTCGTGTTTTGGGAGGCCACTCACTGGTCTGTATTATAATTATTTGCATATCGTGATGACCTGTGACCTCCAGCAAACATCGTTTAAGAAAAGGAACACCAGTATCTGACGACGGCCGAGTCGCGGGCTAGGGAACAGGTGACAGTAAACTGTCCGCATCTCGTTAGTTCCCCGTTTGATGCGATTGTTAGACGTCTGTTTGTCCTCTCATCAACTCGCGTACTTTCCGTATCAACTGCTGTGACAACACAGACCGATCACAATGGCGATATATGTATTGGCTGATGACTATGGTGGCCCGTAAAGGACATGCATGTTTTATCAATAAATCATTCCAAGTAAATGCGGAGAAGCACAAAGAAAACAGTTAAAAAAAAAAATTGACGATACCACTAGAGCACTTTGAATTATTGATGGATTGATTAAAACATATTTTATTGCATATAATGTACAAATGGATTGGTCACAAGTTATTCAACTTACGAGGCCCTCTCCTAATTAATCATCGGTTATTGGATGTCAAACATTTGGTAATTTTGACATATATTCTTAGAGAGAAAACCCTCTGCATTTTTCCATTAGTAGCAATGGATCTTTTATATGCACCATTCAATAGACAGGACAACATATACCACGACCTTTGATATACCAGTCGTGGTGCACTGGCTGGAACGTGAAATAGCCCAATGGGTCCACCGACGTTGATCGATCCCAGACCAACCGTGCATCAAGCTACATGGCTATGTCCCGCCCAGGGAGAGAGGCAAAGACAGACCGAGAGGTATTGAGACAGAGAGAGAGAGAGAGAGAGAGAGAGAGAGAGAGAGAGAGAGAGAGAGAGAGAGAGAGAGAGAGAGAGAGAGAGAGAGAGAGAGAGAGAGAGAGAGAGAGAGAGAGAGAGAGAGAGAGAGAGAGAGAGAGAGAGAGAGAGAGAGAGGTTTTATGCTAACTTTCTCATAATGAATAACATCTGTAAACTCAAAAAACACATAAATATATAGAAACTGTAAAATAATATTTGTAAAGTAGTATTCTTACATACCCGTTGGTGAGAACATCTTTCGTTATTTTTGTAATACAAACTAATAACACACATGCGTGTGATAACAATTTACAAACAAATGACTGCTCTTAGGCGATGACCAGTTCGCCACTGCCATACCATCCAATAAAACAAGAAGAATCGAAATCGAATGCTCATTGACGTATAAATTAATTTGAAACTGATTTCTTTATGACGCATAAAAAAGTTAACTATATATACAAACGCTAGGGCCGTAAATAGATTTTAGCTAAATGTTCTCTTCTTTTTTTCCCCAAATCTATAATGAATAATTAACGAAGCCGAATGTATGTCCTTTAAGGGATACCGTACTGCTTTTTAACTATAATGCGCTACAAGAAAGACCGCTAGCCCAACCTATTAGACAAACACCTGAATATAACTCGATCGAATTGGACTGTGTACTTTGGCGCGGTACGCATCTTCATCAAACGTCTATTTACAGTCTATTATTATACATAACAGTACACAATGTATAGCCTACTGTAGCCCTTTTTACCTGTCATTTTGTCCAGCCAGGTCCGTAACCAGGATAAACGTTTGGGGTTGGGATGGGTTAAGGTGTGGTGGGTTGGGGTCAGGTGTTTTATAAAACGGGTTTTTTCCAATTACTATTTAATCATTTATTATAGATCTTACACCATAGGGGCGGGAAGTAGCCTAGTGGTAAAGCGCTCGCTTGATGCGCGGTCGTTTTGGGCTATTTCTCGTTCAAACCTTCCAGCCAGTGCACCATGGCTGGTATATCAAAGGATGTGGTATGTGCTGTCCTGTCTCTGGGCTGGTGCATATAAAAGATCCCTTGCTACTAATGGAAACATGTAGCGGATAACCTCTTTAAGGCTATATGTTAAAATTACTAAATGTTTAACATCCAGTAGCCGATGATTAATAAATCAATGTGCTCTGGTGGTGTCGTTAAACAAAACAAACTTTAACTTTCAATATATTTTGCCAATAGCCGCCAGCTATAGCACATAAAATGTATTATTATCTATTTGAACATCAAGAACAGGGCGATATTTCACCGTTAGATATGATAATACTAAAATATACTTGTATAATTATTGTATACACCCCCCCCCCCCCCCCCAAGGTCTAAATCCGGCCCCTTCAATCACGCCTCCCACCCCAATACCTTATATGCAATAAATTATGTTTCCAGTCAAACTTGTGTGATGTATGCAAGCAAGCGACAGTAACATTTTATCAAAACTGTAGATGTTTCCATTACTATGTGTTATTAAAAAATTTCAGCGTCCCCTGTCCAGGACTTGATGCGGTTGTACAAGGAGTTCTTTGAGTGGCGGATGGAGGACCGCCCCATGCAGGCCACCGCGTTCGATGTGCCCGGTTACGACGACAAACTCGAGTCTTGGGATCCACAGATGTTTCCAAAACGATACGTATGTTCTTTCATTGTTTATTGGGTTGGTTGGTTTGTTTGTTTGTTTGTTTTTTTTATTTTTTTTATTTTTTATTATTATTATTTTTTTATTTTTTTTTGGGGGGGGGTGTGTGGGGGGGGGGATTCTGGGGATTTTTTGGGGTTTAAAAAAAAAAAAAACCTGATATGCATGTTCTTTCGTGGATTTTGTTTTTGTTTTTGTCTTTTGTCTTTTGTTTTTTATTTTTGTCTTTGTTTGCTTATTTGTTTTCGTCTTTTGATTCCAGGATTAGACCGGCTCAGATTTAATGAACTGGCCGTTAATTAATGTTGCTCAGTATACATGGATGTTTTACAGGAACTGGCGGTTAATGTATTTTTCACGGTATACATGGATGTTTTACAGGAATTGGCCGTTAATTAATGTTGTTCAGCACATATGGATGTTATACAGGAACTGGCCGTTAATTAATGTTTCTCAGTATATATGGATATTTTACAGGAATTGGCCGTTAATTAATGTTGCTCAGTATATATGGATGTTTTACAGGAACTGGCCGTTAATTAATGTTTCTCAGTATATATGGATATTTTACAGGAACTGGCTGTTAATGAATGTTTTTCAGTATATATGGATGTTTTACAGGAACTGGCCGTTAATTAATGTTTCACTGTATACATGAATGTTTTAAAGGAACGGGCCGTTAATTAATGTTTCTCAGTATACATGGATGTTTTACAGGAACTTACCTTTAATTAATGTTTCTCAGTATACATGGATGTTTTACAGAAACTGGTCGTTAATTAATGTTTCTCAGTATATATGGATATTTCACAAGAACTGGCCGTTAATTAATGTTTCTCAGTATACATGGATCTTTTACAGGAACGAGCCGAGGGACTCAAGAGCAAACTGTCAGCGATCAAGAGAGAGAGTCTGTCAGTGAAAGAGAAAGTAAATTACGACATCCTGAAAAACGATCTGGACACGTACATCGAGGGATATGCTTTCATAAAGTGAGAGTCCATCTTTAAAGGAAGGGAATGTTTGTTTAGCATCACCTCAGCACACTTTTAAAGTGATAGGCCCTAGTTTTTAAACACTACGACGTATTTTTCACTATTAAAGCCGTTTTTCATCAGTTAAATTAGGAATACTTGCTTTTACTTACATAGAGTATTCATTCTGGTACACCTGAAGTGGTTCTGGTCACCCAGGGTTTTGTAATGCCCTAAAAATGCATTTTTCATAATTCTAAAGACACACGTCCGTCTTAGAAGTAATGATTATCGAGATAAGCTCTAGTTATTTTTAGACGGTATAGTTGTGCGACCAAGTGTTTAACACAGCTGCGGTGCTATTTGAATGTGTCTTTAATACAGCTGAGTTGCTATGTGAATGTGTCTTTAATGTAGCTGAGTTGCCGTGTGACCGTGTCTTTAATACAAATGAGTTGCTGTGTGACCGCGTCTTTAATACACCCGAGTTGCTGTGTGACTGTGTCTTTAATACTGCTGACTTGTATGAATGTGCCTTTAATATAACGGAGTTGCTGTGTGACTGTATCTTTAATACAGCTGAGTTGTTGTGTGACAGTGTTTTTAATACATCTGAGTTGTGTGATTGTGTCTTTAATACAGCTCAGTTGATGTGTGAATGTGTATTTAATATAACTGAGTTGCTATGTGACCGCGTCTTTAATACACCACAGTTGCTGTGTGAGTGTGTCTTTAATACTACTGAGTTGCCGTGTGACCGCATCTTTAATACAGCTGAGTTGTTGTGTGACAGTGTTTTTAATACATCTGAGTTGTGTGATTGTGTCTTTAATACAGCTTAGTTGATGTGTGAATGTGTATTTAATATAACTGAGTTGCTATGTGACCGCGTCTTTAATACACCACAGTTGCTGTGTGAGTGTGTCTTTAATACTACTGAGTTGCCGTGTGACCGCATCTTTAATACAGCTGAGATGCTGTGTGACCGCGTCTTTAATACACCACAGTTGCTGTGCGAACCTGTCTTTAATACTACTGAGTTGCTGTGTGGCCGCGTCTTTAATACACCCGAGTTGTTGTGCGACTGTGTCTTTGATACATCCGAGTTGCTGTGTGACTGTATCTTTAATACAGATGAGTTGCTGTGTGACTGTGTCTTTAATACATCCGAATTGCTGTGTAAATGTATCTTTAATACAGCTGAGTTGCTGTGTGAATGTATCTTTAATACAGCTGAGTTGCTGTGTGACTGTGTCTTTAATACATCCGAGTTGCTGTGTGGCCGTGTCTTTATGGTTGATGCGCGGTCGGTTTAGGATCGATCCCCGTTGGTGGCCCCATTGGGCTATTTCTCGTTCCAGCCAGTCTTCCACAACTGTTGTAACAAAGGCCGTGGTATGTGCTATCCTGTCTGTCGGATGGTGCATATAAAAGATTCCTTGCTGCTAATCAAAAAGAGTAGTCCATGAAGTGGCGACAGCGGGTTTCCTCTCTATATATATATGTGTGGTCCTTAACCATATGTCTGACGCCATATAACCGTAAATAAAATGTGTTGAGTGCGTCGTTAAACAAAACATTTCCTTCCTTCCTTCCGTGTCTTTAATACAGCCGAGTTATTTGTCTTCCAGCTATACGTACATCAACCCGGTCAGCAACATGGGTGGGCCGCACAAATCTCTGAACGACTGGATTCGATTCACCAAGTTCAAGACGAGGGGAGACTTCGACAACTACATCACCCGATTGGAGGCCATTCCAAAATATGTAAATATACACATGCCGTGCCTTACACCCCCCCCTCTCTCTCTCTCTCTCTCTCTCTCTCTCTCTCTCTCTCTCTCTCTCTCTCTCTCTCTCTCTCTCTCTCTCTCTCTCTCTCTCCTGTGTGTGTGGTTTGTTTAATAATAAAAGATCTCTCTGTGTTACTCCATATCGGTCTATCTGTCTCTGTCTCTGTCTCTGTGTCTGTATGTCTGTCTGTCTGTCTGTCTGCCTGCCTGCCTGCCTGCCTGTCTGCCTCTCTCTCTCTCTCTCTCTCTCTCTCTCTCTCTCTCTCTCTCTCTCTCTCTCTCTCTCTCTCTCTCTCTCTCTCTCTCTCTCTCTCTCTCTCTCTCTCTATTGCTCTAGTGATGTTGGTAAACAAAACGAATTTCCTTTTTTGTTGTTTCAGCTACGAGAACTAATTGTTCTGATGGAACGCGCCATAGCCTTGAACAGAACGCTACACGCAGCCAGTATGGTAATTAAACAACAGTTGTACACTTTTCACTTCAATTCTTTACAGCAAGCCCGTAGGAACGATGTTGGGAGTGGCGGGGGGGGGGGGGGGGGGGGGGGGGGGGCACAACATCTAGCAGAAGGAGCAAAGTCTCTAGTACGGGTGCACAAGCCAGATTTTTATCTTTATGCATACAGAGTAGGACCAAAAAAACTGTACATTTTCGTCATATAGTAGGGGAGGCTCAGCCCCCTCCCCCCTCCCCCCTCCCCCATCCGCCCTCCGGTCCCTACTGGCTTGCGTTTACATTGAATGTTCCAGCTCATCGTCACAAAACACAAACTTTTTACTATGACTACAGAGTGTAATGATTATAAAATACACAATAAATGCACGTACGTACGTAATTACATTTATATTAATCATTCATCACCGACATCAAATAGTCGATGTGTATCTTTGTGTTGGTATGGCGCCAAACATTCATTCATTCATTCATTTATTCATTAATTAATTCACTCATTCATTCGGACTGTTCATGATATACGTAACGTGACTGGCAATCTGATACATTCAAATGTATATTAATTTTGATTTGTTTCGTTACTACAAGTTCCATAATTTATACGGTTAGAAAGAAAGAAAGAAATGTTTTATTTAACGACGCACTCAACACATTTTATTTACGGTTATATGGCGTCAGACATATGGTTAAGGACCACACAGATTTTGAGAGGAAACCCGCTGTCGCCACTACATGGGCTACTCTTTCCGATTAGCAGCAAGGGATCTTTTATTTGCCCTTCCCACAGGCAGGATAGCACAAACCATGGCCTTTGTTGAACCAGTTATGGATTACTGGTCGGTGCAAGTGGTTTACACCTACCCATTGAGCGTTGCGGAACACTCACTCAGGGTTTGGAGTCGGTATCTGGATTAAAAATCCCATGCTTCGACTGGGATCCGAACCCAGTACTTACCAGCCTGTAGACCGATGGCGTAACCACGACGCCACCGAGGCCGGTTTGTACGGTTAGAGTGTTTCTTTACAATTGTGGTTAATCAGCAAGTCACTGCAGTCGGAATGGGTGCAGGCGTGTGGGTCACATGACTGACTTCAGTATGAAAAGAACCAATCAGCGCGTTACTTCGCTCATCAATATTAACTAGGTGACAATGTTTTCCGGAAATTGAAAGTACCGGTATCCTTTTTATACACCCGTCTATGATAGGTCACATTATGATATGGCGTTTTCAGCGCATCCGTCCGTCCGTCCCTCCGTTAGTCTGTTAATGTTTTCTTGTCCAGACAATATCTTGCATACAGATGCATACAGGACCATCAAACCTCACATGTAGGAACACTGTGACCTACTTTTCACGGTCTACTGCACATACCAGTCAATCTTTGTCCGGACCCTATCTTGCATACAGATGTATACAGGACCATCAAATGAATGAATGAATGTTTAACGACACCCCAGCACGAAAAATACATCGGCTATTGGGTGTCAAACTATGGTAATGCAAATAAATAAAGTGATGATCAACATCAATATAAAAATTCAAGGTTTAAACAAAAACAGTGTAAAGAACTGTGCAAAAATACAAATACAAATATCACAGAATTTTACGGACACCGAATTTTACTCTAAACTTCAATTTGTGCTGTATTGGCCATTCTCAAAGAGAATGTTACACCCCTGCACCACGGTGAGGTTACAGCACGCGCAGGGGACAGGACCATCAAACCTCACGTGTAGGAACAACTTGGTATGGCGGTGTGTCGTGCACTATTACTAGTTCAATGTGACCTACTTTTCACGGTCTACTGCACAAAACAGTAAATCTTTGTCCGGACCCTATCTTGCATACAGATGTATATAGGACCATCTATCCTCACATGTAGGAACTCCTTGTTATGGTAGTGTGTGGCATGCAATTACTAGGACACTGTGATACAGATAAAGCAAATAATTTGTCTATATTCTGAACATCATAGGAAATTCTTGTTTAGCCTTTGAAGAAAACGCTAAACAAAATTTCACTTTCTAATTAAGAACAATAAATTCATTAATCAGACAGCACCTTCTCCACTGGATACAGTATCATCAGTAGTTGGTCCAAAACATACTGTTCATCCATTCCATTCACATAATTAGAAGTGAACCATACCCGTAACATATTCATTAATATCTATGGTTTTCAATCAAACTGCTGACGGGCGTATCATGTCCTTCATCGGTACTCTTGCTTGATTTACCGGCCTTGGTGGTTAGGCCATCGGTCTACAGACTGGTAGGCACTGGGTTCGGATCCCAGGCGAGGCATGAGATTTTTAATCCAGATACCGACTCCAAACCCTGAGTGAGTGCTCCGCAAGGCTCAGTGGGTCGGTGTAAACCACTTGCACCGACCAGTGATCCATAACTGGTTCAACAAAGGCCATGGTTTGTGCTATCCTGCCTGTGGGAAGCGCAAATAAAAGATCCGAACACAGTACCTAGCAGCCTGTAAACCGATGGCCTAACTACGACGCCACCGAGGCCGGTGCGACGCGACATATTTATTTGTACGCGTGCGGTCGATTGAAATCAATGATTTCTAAAATAATCGCTCACGTCGTTCGCGTCGCTCGCGTCCGGTTAGGATACAGCTTTAGTCGTGTTACGAAGCGAAAGGCAACTATAAAGGGTAGTATGGAAAAAAGAGGTGTGAATGGTGGGGGAGGGATGTCTCTCCCACCCGGACAAAGCCAGTGTGGTTTAAATTTTTAATTTAATAAAGAGTAAAATAAATAAATAAATAATATACTTTATGTTTATTTTCATATTTATTTATTTTACAGTTATTTTAATATGTTAATATTTATAAAAAGTTTTTATTTATTTTAAATTATTTATTTATTATTTATTTATTTATACTTATTAAATCATTTAGATTCCATCCAGAACTTATATTGTAATTCCTTCGTGATACTGACTTTTATTCTAAATTTTAATATTACCACAGTTCTTTATACAGTTTTTGTTTTAATTGAACTGTTGCATTTATATCTTGATGTTGATCATCATTTTGTTTTTGCATTTACCATAGTATGACACCCAATAGCCGATGTATTTTTCGTGCTGGGGTGTCGTTAAACATCTATTCTATTCTATATTATACTTATTAATTATAAACCTTTTTTTCACAGAGTCGAGTTGATAAGCAGTTTGAAAAAATAACAAATATAACTGACCCCTACGATTCACCTTTATACACACCTTTCAAGGACGATGGCGAAATCTCAAACTCCACGATTCCGCAGGCGAAGCGGTAGGAACATTAAAAACATTTTAAATTAAATGATATAATTGTTAATATTAATACTGTCGTTGCTGTTGTTGTTATTATTATTATTATTATTATTATTATTATTATTATTATTATTATTATTATTTTAATATTATTATTAAATTGTCATCTTCATCATCATCTTCTTCATCATAATACATCATCACATCGTTATTATTATTATTATTAGTAGTAGTAGTAGTAATAGTAGTAGTAGTAGTAGTAGTAGTAGTAGTAGTAGTAGTAGTACTGATACTATTATTATTATTATTATTATCATCATCATTATCATCATCATCACCATCATTATCATTATCACATCATCATCATCTTTTGCTCAAAAATTGTTTGGCGGTAACTGTCGGGGAAGGGCTATAAAAATGGTTTGTATTTGCGTTACGTACTGTTTAAACGCTCTAAATGTGTACGTCTTTGTGACAGTAACAATTATAAGATAATATATCTGTTACTTTTAATTCAGGAGCTCGTACAGACAGCGAGCACTCACTGCCGTGAACGACGTCCACAACGCGTACGGTAGCATGCGGCAGTTTGTTAAGCACGTGAGTAGATATAGGATTTATTTCATTTCCATTTCAACTTATTTTCGTGTTTATATCCAATTAAGATTCAAGCACGCTGTCCTGGGCACACACCTCAGCTATCTGGGCTGTCTGTCCAGAACAGTGAGTTAGTTGTTAGTTGGTTAGTGATAGAGAAGGGGGTGTAGTGGCCTTACACCTACCCATTGAGCCCTTAATAGAACTCGTTCTGGGTGGGAGCCGGTACCTGGCTGCGAACCCTGTACCTACTAGCCTGTCGTCTGATGGCTTAACCACGACGCCACCGAGGCCGGTGATATAGGATTATCATTATTATACGCAGAACCGGTTTATCCTAGTAGCACATGTAGCACGTGCTCTTCAGGGGACCTCGCGCTTCAGGGGCCCCGTGGTGATGTGTGCATTTATTTTCCAAGGTCATTTTTCTCTTCTCCCCGACGGGATTGCAAAATATATATCCTGGGGAAAGGGGAAACGCTGTTATTTGTGCTACAGGCCCCGCCGATCCTTAAACCGGCTCTGACATATGGCACCATGCGGCAGTTCATGCAACACGTGAGTAGATAAAATGAAAATGGTGTTTCAAAAAATCAAATATAAGAATTATGTGAATATTTAACAATTCAAGTTGTGATTTAAAAATCAATTAAAGGCATAGTCACGCGACAATTGATTTACTAATGACAACGCCGCACGGATCACGTGACTTGAAATATACTTTGTGTACACTTCTCTCTATAAACACATCACGAAGTTGGCTGAGACGGTATACATAACTCTCTCTATACAACAATACATGCCACACACTCAAACACATCACGAATTTGGCTGAGACGGTACACTAAACTTTATATACAACAATACATGCACACACTAAAACACATCACGAAGTTGGCAGAAACTGTATACAACACTCTATATACAGCAATGCACGCCACACACTCCCAACACATCACGAACTTGGCAGAGACTGTATACAAAATTCTATATACAGCAATACATGCCACACACTCCAACACATCACGAACTTGGCTCAGCTGAGATGGTATACAAAACTCTGTCTATACAACAATAAGTAGGACAAGGTCACGAAAAGTAGGTCATGATCCCATGACCTACTTTCTATGACCGTGATCTACTGCAATACATCACACAGTCTAACACATAACGAAGTTGGCTGAAACGGTATACAAAACTATCTCTATATATAGCAATACATGCCACACTCTCCAACACATCATGAAGTTGAATGATTGTATATTAAAATATCTCCATACAGCAATACATGCCTTATATTCAACCACATCACAGAGTTGGCTGAGATTGTATACAAAACCCTCTCCATACAGCAATACATGCCTTATACTCAACCACATCACAGAGTTTATGCTCAACCACATCACAGAGTTGTATACAAAACCCTGTCTATACAGCAATACATGCCTTATACTCAACCACATCACAGAGTTGGCTGAGATTGTATACAAAACCCTCTCCATACAGCAATACATGCCTTATGTTCAACCACATCACAGAGTTGTATACAAAACCCTCTCTATACAGCAATACATGCCTTATGCTCAACCACATCACAGAGTTGTGTACAAAACCCTCTCTATACAGCAATACATGCCTTATACTCAACCACATCACAGAGTTGGCTGAGACTGTATACAAAACCCTCTCTATACAGCAATACATGCCTTATGTTCAACCACATCACAGAGTTGTATGCAAAACCCTCTCTATACAGCAATACATGCCTTATGCTCAACCACATCACAGAGTTGTATACAAAACCCTCTCTATACAGCAATACATGCCTTATACTCAACCACATCACAGAGTTGGCTGAGACTGTATACAAAACCCTCTCTATACAGCAATACATGCCTTATGCTCAACCACATCACAGAGTTGTATACAAAACCCTCTCTATACAGCAATACATGCCTTATACTCAACCACATCACAGAGTTGGCTGAGACTGTATACGAAACTCTGTCTATACAGCAATACATGCCACACACTCAAACATATCACGACGTTGGCTAAAACGGTATACAAAACTCTCTCTATACAGCAATAAATAAGTCAAGGTCACAGAAAGTAGGTCATGACCTCAGGTAGGCCATGACCTACTTCCCGTGACCTTGGCCTACTGTACTATATCATACAGTCTAATACATCACGAAGTTGGCTGAGACTGTATACAAAACCCTCTCTATACAGCAATACATGCCTTATACTCAACCACATCACAGAGTTGGCTGAGACTGTATACAAAACCCTCTCTATACAGCAATACATGCCTTATACTCAACCACATCACAGAGTTGGCTGAGACTGTATACAAAACCCTCTCTATACAGCAATACATGCCTTATGTTCAACCACATCACAGAGTTGTATGCAAAACCCTCTCTATACAGCAATACATGCCTTATGCTCAACCACATCACAGAGTTGTATACAAAACCCTCTCTATACAGCAATACATGCCTTATACTCAACCACATCACAGAGTTGGCTGAGACTGTATACAAAACCCTCTCTATACAGCAATACATGCCTTATGCTCAACCACATTACAGAGTTGTATACAAAACCCTCTCTATACAGCAATACATGCCTTATACTCAACCACATCACAGAGTTGGCTGAGACTGTATACGAAACTCTGTCTATACAGCAATACATGCCACACACTCAAACATATCACGACGTTGGCTAAAACGGTATACAAAACTCTCTCTATACAGCAATAAATAAGTCAAGGTCACAGAAAGTAGGTCATGACCTCAGGTAGGCTATGACCTACTTCCCGTGACCTTGACCTACTGTACTACATCATACAGTCTAATACATCACGAAGTTGGTTGCGACGGTATACAAAACTCTCTCTGTGTATACTTAGTTATTGTGACATGCCTTATTTGGAGTAATAAATTTGTGAATGGATTTATGGATGTAAACCAGACAAAATGTGCATGAAACCGCTCAAAGAAATACAACCCAGCAATTGTTGCAGCGATTGCAGTGTCACAATAACTTTTGCCTTTTAGTATATACATGTATATATAGCAATATATGCCTTACTCTCCAACACATCACGGAGTTGGCTGATACAAAACTCTTTCTATTCAGCAATACATGCCTCACACTCGAACACATCACGGCGTCTGGTCGTGGGAGGGAGGCAAGGACTTCTACAGGGCGGTTATGAAGTGGTACCTGTCCGTGGATATGAGCCCGGAGGAAGTACACGAACTAGGTCTGAAGGAAGTGGACAGGATACACACTCTGATGAAGAAGGTATGTATTGTACAAAGAAATAATACAGTAAAATTGCCTGGTCAAATAAATATGTAAAACTACCAATTGAAAGGGATTTGTAAAACGAAAATGTGTATGTTTATGTGAGCGTGTTTGATATCCGTATTGTATGTTTACGAATAGATGTTTCATATACATGTGGTATATGTTTGATATCTGCGTTGTATGTTTTCGTGCAGATGTTTGATATCCGTGTTGTATGTGTTCGTGCAGATGTTTGATATCCGTATTGTATGTTTTCGTGCAGATGTTTGATATCCATGTTGCATGTTTTCGTGCAGATGTTTGATATCCATGTTGTATGTTTCCGTGCAGATGTTTGATATCCCATGTTGTATGTTTTCGTGCAGATGTTTCATACCCGTGTTGTATGTTTACACCGGCAGATGTTTGATACCCAGTTGTATGCTTACGTATATATGTTTGAAATCCATGTTGTATGTTTTCGTACAGATGTTTGATACCCGTGTTGTATGTTTTCGTACAGGTGTTTGATATCCGTGTTGTATGTTTTCGTACAGATGTTTGATATCCGTGTTGTATGTTTTCGTGCAGATGTTTGATATCCATGTTGTATGTTTTCGTGCAGATGTTTGATATCTGTGTTGTATGTTTTCGTGCAGATGTTTGACACCCGTGTTTTATGTTTTCGTGCAGATGTTTGATATCCATGTTGTATGTTTCCGTGCAGATGTTTGATATCCCATGTTGTATGTTTTCGTGCAGATGTTTCATACCCGTGTTGTATGTTTACACCGGCAGATGTTTGATACCCAGTTGTATGCTTACGTATATATGTTTGAAATCCATGTTGTATGTTTTCGTACAGATGTTTGATACCCGTGTTGTATGTTTTCGTACAGGTGTTTGATATCCGTGTTGTATGTTTTCGTACAGATGTTTGATATCCGTGTTGTATGTTTTCGTGCAGATGTTTGATATCCATGTTGTATGTTTTCGTGCAGATGTTTGATATCTGTGTTGTATGTTTTCGTGCAGATGTTTGACACCCGTGTTTTATGTTTTCGTGCAGATGTTTGATATCCGTATTGTATGTTTTCGTGCAGATGTTTGATATCTGTGTTGTATGTTTTCGTGCAGATGTTTGACACCCGTGTTGTATGTTTTCGTGCAGATGTTTGATATCCGTATTGTATGTTTTCGTGCAGATGTTTGATATCCGTGTTGTATGTTTTCGTGCAGATGTTTGATATCCATGTTGTACGTTTTCGTGCAGATGTTTGATATTTGTGTTGTATGTTTTCGTGCAGATGTTTGACACCCGTGTTGTATGTTTTCGTGCAGATGTTTGATATCCGTAGTGTATGTTTTCGTGCAGATGTTTGATATCCGTATTGTATGTTTTCGTGCAGATGTTTGATATCCATGTTGTATGTTTTCGTGCAGATGTTTGATATCCGTGTTGTATGTTTTCGTGCAGATGTTTGATATCCATGTTGTATGTTTTCGTGCAGATGTTTGATATCTGTGTTGTATGTTTTCGTGCAGATGTTTGACACCCGTGTTGTATGTTTTCGTGCAGATGTTTGATATCCGTATTGTATGTTTTCGTGCAGATGTTTGATATCCGTGTTGTATGTTTCGTGCAGATGTTTGATATCCATGTTGTACGTTTTCGTGCAGATGTTTGATATTTGTGTTGTATGTTTTCGTGCAGATGTTTGACACCCGTGTTGTATGTTTTCGTGCAGATGTTTGATATCCGTATTGTATGTTTTCGTGCAGATGTTTGATATCCGTATTGTATGTTTTCGTGCAGATGTTTGATATCCATGTTGTATATTTTCGTGCAGATGTTTGATATCTGTATTGTATGTTTTCGTGCAGATGTTTGATATCTGTGCTGTATGTTTTCGTGCAGCTGTTTCATATTCGTGTTGTTTGTTTTCCTGCAGATTATGATGAAACAGAACCTGGGTAACAAGACGGTCAGCGAGTATTTCAACATGTGGAAACAAGATCCGAACTTCTACTTCACAACCGCGGTGAGTTACACACCAAACAACAGTGATGACCACAAACTGAGCCATTAGCCTACCACCATGTTGGCAACCGACAGCGGGCTGACATTGGCAACCGACAGAATGCCATTGGTTAGCCGATGGTGGGTCGTCGATGGGCCGACATATATTTAATGTCGTTGGGTAACAATGGTCCACTTTTGTATGGAAGAGTCAAAAGGATTATGCGTTGATGTTGGCAACCGACAGCATGACAACAATTGAGTCGATGGTGAACCATCGATGGGCCGACATCGATTTAATGTCATTAACCAACAATGGACTGTACGGACGAGCAAAACAGACTGCGGGACGACATTGGCAACCGACAGCGGGCCGTCGATTTCGAGGGGGAGGGGGGGGGGTGTGTGTGGTCAGACAGCAACTCTGGTACTCTTATGTTACTATAAATGATCTCTTGCTATATTTCGAAAATACTAACTTCTTCTTCAGCCCCCATCCCCGTTCTCTCTCTCTCTCTCTCTCTCTCTCTCTCTCTCTCTCTCTCTCTCTCTCTCTCTCTCTCTCTCTCTCTCTCTCTCTCTCTCTCTCTCTCTCTCTCTCTCTCTCTCCATTTTCATCACCACCCTGTTGCTAACTATCCACTAGTTGAATGGTGTCGTAACAAAACCAATCTTAACATTAATAACCACTGATCAGACAATGTGCTGAGGCGTCATTTCTTTTGTTTCCCCCCTTAGGATGAGGTTCTGGTGGAGTACCAGAAAATCTTGGACGCGGTGAAGCCGCTTATGTCAAAGTACTTCAGTGACGACGCCCCAGATCTTCCACTGCAGTGAGTAGACATCAAACAATCTGATTATGCGGCACAGACATTTTTTGTGCTTCGGATTCTGATATCAACATTTGTTAAATGAATTTAGATTACAAACATATTTAAGATTGCCAGTGGAAACGCGTTATATAAAAGAAATATGTAACATTAGAATATGCGCTCATAAATTAAATGTAGAATTTGGCAGGTATCGAAACATCGAACGATCAGATAGAATATGTACTCTATGTAATGCTAATGTTATAGCAGATGAAAGAAAGAAAGAAATGTTTTATTTAACGACGCACTCAACACATTTTATTTACGGTTATATGGCGTCATACATATGGCTAAGGACCACACAGATTTTGAGAGGAAACCCACTGTCGCCACTACATGGGCTACTCTTTCCGATTAGCAGCAAGGGATCTTTTATTTGCGCTTCCCACAGGCAGGATAGCACAAACCATGGCCTTTGTTGAACCAGTTATGGATCACTGGTCGGTGCAAGTGGTTTACACCTACCCATTGAGCCTTGCGGAACACTCACTCAGGGTTTGTTATAGAAGATGAATATCACTTTATAATAGTGTCCACAATACAAAGATTTGCGTTGTAAATATATAAAAATGTATTATTATAAGCGGCTAAGTGTGTATCGTTTTATGTAGTTATTAATGACCGGTAACAATAAGGAATTGAACAATCTAGGCAAATGTTTAGTGCAAGCGAATACAATTAGAGATCGTTTAATGCAGGATGATAGTTAATGTAATAAATGTAAGTTATATCACTTTATTTGTCCATGATTATAATATATAAACCACACCCACCATTATTTTACACGTGTGTATTTTGTATAACAATGTTGTATTATTTAAGTTATGTATTCAGCTGATGAGTTGTAAAACTCAAAGCAAATAAAGAACTTGAATTTGATCGAGAATTTAGAGAATGTGAAAACTTGAAAAGTAATTAATTTGCCGATATGATTTTTTCCACCAACTGTACACTCACAGACCGTAACAGGCGCGTTTTTTCCCATCATTTATTTTTTTCTTCTCCACTTTACAATATAAACAGCATACATTTAACTGGTGTTAGATTTCTGTTTTTGTGGAAATATATATATATATATATATATATATATATATATATATATATATATATATATATATATATATAGACATGTATATATATATATATATATAAAAGCAGGGCGTCTAGAATTTTATAAAAATCCACTAGCTATAGGATCAGTCATTTAAAAAATCTACTAACCATGATTAAAAATTCACTAGCCCTACTTTAAATAAATACAATTTTACTAAAAGTAATAATCAGATATATCACCTAAAGAGGGAGATAGAGCTTAAACATCCTTAGATTGGGGGTGGAAAGAGGGGGCAGGATATTCATGTTTACAAAATATGTAAATGCAGCATTTGACAAGGGGTTTTTCCACTAGCCGTCGGGCTAGTTATAGTAGTTATTTACTAGCCCGACATTGAATATCACTAGCCATGGGAGTGGGGCTACCATAATCTAGAATCCCTGATAAAAAGCTACTTCTCTTACTTCCCACTATCCGTTAAATTACATTGAAGATCGAGACAGCCAAAATTATGTCCAAGTCAGCGTACTTGAACCTTAATTGAATTTGAGCACTAAACAGCATCGACAAGAGTCTGACATCTGTTTCAGGGTGAAGGCCACAAAGGAAGACGGGGTGTTTGGTTATTACAACAGAGGTACAGCTGACGGGTCGAAAGCGGGCACGTTCTTTATTAACCTACACAGACCGAAAGACGTGTGAGTGACTCAGGCTTTTTGGACACATTTTATTTCATTTCAACTTATTTTCAGTTTGTTTTATATACATACATACGAAAAAATTGAATTAAACTAAATAAATGTTTTGACTTCCAGTATTGGAGGCTCTCATGTGCAGAATTAAACAAAATTAATGACGATGATAATCATTATCTTAACAACTGCTACTGTAGTAGTGTTGGCATAAAGTGCTCCTACGGGCAGTAGCTAGTGCCTGTCCTGAACAGAGGAGCCGGCCGAGGCCGCAACCTGTGCCCATGACAGGCGTGCCATACAACAGCTTGTTCTGAATGTGCACGTTAAACACTCTGACCTGACCTGACCAGTAGCTAGTGGGAATTTCCCTATTAGCTCAGTTGAGAGATACCGTGGTTTGAATCCCCCCCCCCCCCCCTCAGTGGAGGTTGATTTTTATGTTATACCACGACGACAACAATGATGGTGGTGATGACGTGTATATACGAAGCAGTAAATACAAACGTATGTTAGGAGATTTTTTCTTCTTCATTTCTTTTTTCTTTAATTTCAGCTTAAAACCGGGTATGAAGCCATTGGCTCTTCATGAAGCAATACCGGGTCACCACACACAGGTCAGCGCTAGTAAACGTGTTGAACTGACAATGAAAATATACACGTCAGAGGCGGACCGGGGGGGGGGGGGAGCAGGGGCTCGCCCCCTCCTAAATTTTGCGATAATTATAATTTTATTATATATTAATTTTCATTTATTTACGATCCCCTCCAAACCTCCCCCCAAAGTTCCCTTGGCATTCCGCCTCATGTCACTGGGCCCTGCCCCCTAAATGGATTTTCTGGACCCGCCGCTGCACGTGTTTACACAGCCTCCTTTAAACCAAACAGAAAAACCTGCACACATATCCATACATACAAACAACACACACGGACACACCCACATACTGTATGCGTTTTGACATTTGATAGTTTTTACTAGGTTAAATTTCATTTTACTTCCTATTATTTGAAGACAAAGTCCAGTTTGGGCTTCTTACAAATATCAAGACGACCGGAAACACATTGAATATACAGACACTGATATTGTAAACAAAAAAATATATTTAATATGTAAGTTTAATCGTAGAACTATTTTATTAGTCGGAAACATCTTACAATGCAGCACACTCAGGAATGTTCCTTTAAAGGGACGAATTTACAAGCCTGTTTTAGACATACACACGTGTAACTACATACATTTACAATGCTTAAACACCTGTTTTAGACTTACACGCGTGTAACTACATACATTTACAATGCTTAAACACCTGTTTTAGACTTACACGCGTGTAACTACATACATTTACAATGCTTAAACACCTGTTTTAGACTTACACGCGTGTAACTACATACATTTACAATGCTTAAACACCTGTTTTAGACTTACACGCGTGTAACTACATACATTTACAATGCTTAAACACCTGTTTTAGACTTACACGCGTGTAACTACATACATTTACAATGCTTAAACACCTGTTTTAGACTTACACGCGTGTAACTACATACATTTACAATGCTTAAACACCTGTTTTAGACTTACACGCGTGTAAGACATACATTTACAATGCTTAAACACCTGTTTTAGACTTACACGCGTGAACCTACATTTACAATGCTATCTTTTTACTAATTAATACTTTACAATGCTTAATATGTTTTAGACCGTGTACTACTGGGTTTTACAATGTTGTTGCGTTTAAGAAAAACAGGCTTCGTAAATTTGACCTATCAGCTATCTTTACTAATTAATACTTTATTAATATTAGGCCTACTCTGGGTTTTTGTGTTTGTTGTTGTTTGAGGGATTTGGGGTTTGTTTTTTCAATCAGCTACATGTAATAAACATTGATGTCACCTTTACTTCAGATCACCTACGTTTACTAAACGTCGGTGTCGCTGTTATTTAGATCTGCTACGTTTAGGAAACATCGATGTCGCTGTTATTTCAGATCAGCTACGTTTAGTAAACGTCGATGTCGCTGTTATTTCAGATCAGCTACGTTTAGGAAACGTCGATGTCGCTGTTATTTCGGATCAGATACGTTTAGTAAACGTCGGTGTCGCTGTTATTCAGATCAGCTACGTTTAGTAAACGTCGATGTCGCTGTTATTTCAGATCAGCTACGTTTAGTAAACGTCGATGTCGCTGTTATTTCAGATCAGTTACGTTTAGGAAACGTCGATGTCGCTGTTACTTCGGATCAGCTACGTTTAGTAAACGTCGGTGTCGCTGTTATTCAGATCAGCTACGTTTAGGAAACGTCGATGTCGCTGTTATTTTAGATCAGCTACGTTTAGTAAAAGTCGATGTCGCTGTTATTTCAGATCAGCTACGATTAGTAAACGTCGATGTCGCTGTTACTTCAGATCAGTAAACGTTGATGTCACTGTTATTTCAGATTAGCTACGTTGAGCAAACATTGATGTCAGTGTTATTTCATATCAGCTACCTTTAGTAAACGTCGATGTCGCTGTTATTTCAGATCAGCTACGTTTAGTAAACGTCGGTGTCACTGTTATTTCGGGTCAGCTACGTTTAGTAAACGCCGATGTCACTGTTACTTCATATCAGCTACGTTTAGTAAACGTCGATGTCGCTGTTATTTCAGATCAGCTACGATTAGTAAACGTCGGTGTCACTGTTATTTCGGGTCAGCTACGTTTAGTAAACGCCGATGTCACTGTTACTTCATATCAGCTACGTTTAGTAAACGTCGATGTCACTGTTATTTCGGATCAGCTACGTTTAGTAAACGTCGATGTCACTGTTATTTCAGATCAGCTACGTTTAGTAAACGTCGATGTCACTGTTACTTCATATCAGCTACGTTTAGTAAACGTCGATGTCACTGTTATTTCGGATCAGCTACGTTTAGTAAACGTCGATGTCACTATTATTTCAGATCAGCTACGTTTAGTAAACGTCGATGTCACTGTTACTTCATATCAGCTACGTTTAGTAAACGTCGATGTCACTGTTATTTCGGATCAGCTACGTTTAGTAAACATTGATGTCACTGTTACTTCATATCAGCTACGTTTAGTAAACGTCGATGTCACTGTTACTTCATATCAGCTACGTTTAATAAACGTCGATGTCAATGTTATTTAAGATCAGTTACGTTTAGTAAACATTGATGTCACTGTTATTTCAGATCATCTACGTTTAATAAACGTCGATGTAACTATTATTTGAGATCAGCTACGTTTAATAAACGTCGATGTCACTGTTATTTCAGATCTGATACGTTTAATAAACATTGATGTCTCTGTTATTTCAGATCAGCTACGTTTAGTAAACATTGATGTAACCGTTATTTAAGATCAGCTACGTTTAGTAAACATTCATGTCACTATTATTTAAGATCAGTTACGTTTAGGAAACATTGATGTCACTGTCATTTTAGATCAGCTACGTTTAGTGAACATTGGTGTCACTGTCATTTCAGATTAGCTACGTTTAGTAAACATTGGTGTCACTGTCATTTCAGATTAGCTACGTTTCGTAAACATTGATGGCAATGTTATTTCAGATCATCTACGTTTAGTAAACATTGGTGTCATTGTCATTTCAGATTAGCTACGTTTTGTAAACATTGATGTCAACGTTATTTCAGATCATCTACGTTTAGTAAATATTGGTGTCAATGTTATTTAAGATTAGCTACGTTTAGTAAATGTCGATATCACTGGTTTATCAGATTAGCTACGTTTAGTAAACATTGGTGTCACTGTTATTTCAGATCAGCTACGTGATAACAGCACAGAACCCAAATTTCCGATCGAAACCAGAGTATTCCCTACGTCACAGAGCGCCATTTGCATTTCCCAAGTTCACTGCGGTTTTGGAGGTATAATACAAGAAACACTGCGTTGAGCGACAATGGTTCTTTTTTATGGAAAGTAATTTGTCATTGTTTTATCTAATTTGTGACAAATAAATGCATTTTTACTCACAGTACTTAAAAAGCACTGAGGAAAACAATTGTATTAATATTAATAATTGTATGCATTAGGTCTAAATCATTTTAGAAACGAATAAATTATTATTTGTTAATGGTATAATTTTTTAAGTAATAAATTATGCTGAAAATGGGTTTTAAAAAAGGTTACGCAAAAACACAATTAAAAAGTTACGGAAATTAAATTTAGTGACCCGTGCGTTACGTGAATTTCCAGTTGAATGCAGTCCTAAAACTATGTATTTTTAGGGATGGGCGTTATACGCTGAATATCTGGGTGAAGAAATGGGTGTGTATAAGACAGATTATGAAATGTGAGTATGATTCATATCAAACGGCCAATCATTGCGTTGTTTTGTAAAGATATAGGCGTACAGGCTTCCATTTTTGAAGGAGCAGGCTGGGTTTTGCTCGAATTAAACGAAAATTCCCCAGTCTGGATAAAACATATTCATATTAGCATTACTACCAAACAACTATATATGGTTGCAAGCGAGTCACTGCGCATTTTTTACATGGAATACGACTAATTTTGAGGGTAGAATGATGGAAATATAGCAGTTGCCTCGCTCTGGATGTGAGCCGGTATGGGCTGCGAAGCTTTTAAGTCTACCTACCATTCTTAGGTCCGAGGCCTAACCACGACACCATTGAGGTCGGTCTTTTGCCAAACAAAAGCATTTGGGTCATTCCACAGAAAAGGGGAAAAATTCAGATTTTGTTTTTCTTAAAAATTAAACAACTTGAATCTATTTTTTATTTGCAGTACTGTATTCAATATATATTTCTGCACGTGAAATGATGGTTTGGCACGCTAATAGCCATTTCAGTTTGTATGTCTGTTTTTTAAAACTGTCACAGGTACGAAATAGTGTCCACTAAGTTATGGACAACAGCAATATCAAACATTGCACTAAACATACACAGGGAACATTTTATATGGTACTACAATTTAGGCAAGCTGTCCCTTTCTATGAATTAACGTCACTTTGTTACAAGATAAGGTTATATTTTATGTAATCACCTAAATGTTTACTCTTATCACATATTTTCTTACAAACTATCATTTATAATTTGAAAAATATTTCCTATATGTTGCAAGAAGTAGTTTTACTATATATCAACCAGCACATCCTTTTACTGCCCTTGTAAATATATGCTAATATCCATTACCAACATACATTTCAATTTTAAAAAATACATTTGTTCATGAAAGTAACCTAGTGGACATGCAGTAACATAGTAGACCAGGTTTAACTTCCACTAAGTTACTTATAATAACCATCTAATGAACTAACTGACTTACAGTAAAAACTTTGATTATCTATATTTAATGATCATAACAGGCTGATACGGTAATAAGAATGAGTAACAAGGTTATATGTCTAAATACAGACAGATAATCATTTTACTGATGTGAGGTCATCATCAGATGTAAATGATTCAATCGGAATTGACAATAAATAACATTTAAAATCTTAACTGTTACACATTTAATTCAAATGAGTAAATGAATGATTAAAGACACCTGAGCATGAATATCATAACATTTGTAATCAAACAAAATGTTCCATGGACAGTGTTTCTGCCAAAAAGAAATGTATAGGGTATGGCGCTATGGAATTGAATGCAACCACAGTATGGGGGCCTCCTCCAGAAAGAAAATGGGTTAAGTTTTGGGCTAGGGTTAAGACAATCATACAGTACTGATAAGAATAATTAATTTTGTCAAAAGTTAATTAAAACAAAAATCTACCCAAAAATGTGTGTATGGTGCCATACCCGTTTTACCCTCTGGCAAAAATCCTGATGGATCAATATAACAAATACAAAATTGAACTACAAGCCAATACACATCTTTTTAAAAAAATTACTTCAGCTGACAAAATCATATATTATTTCTGTTTTTATTTTTCAGCACTTTTGAAATTTTATATGTTAAATGCATGCATGTGTACATGCTGACATCATTTATAAGATCTGGCCTCATCACTTGTGTCAGTTTGTTCATGCTTACTACCATTAGTGGTTGGTTTGGGAAGGAGACAAACAGTTTTCATAAATATACCCATAAATGTCCTTATTGTTGAGGCAGAATGCACTCCACCTGTATAGCTGCCTCATTGTACAATCTTATGATGTCTTGTTTAACACTGAATCGTAAAAACAAAATACAGCCAGATATATTTAATGCAAAGATGCACGAATATCTTTCATTTGTAGTAGTTTGAGGTACAAGAATAAGGAGTGTACACATCAACAGCGACCCATGGGATTATATATACAAGAAGATACAACAACAGTCACTTCAGTGTTGATTGAGCTGTGTGTGCTGTAGTTTGAGTAAGAGTAGTGTTAGCCAATATTTCATAATTAACGTGACTCTACAGAAGTCAGAATATAAGAACTCAGCGGAAGGAATGTATTTGCATTTGCACAGGTCAGCTATTGAACAAACATAACTGGCATCCCCCTGGTCAGAATTCAGTGGGGGGGGGGGGGGTATTTTTTGTTTGTTAATTTTTTATTTATTATTATTTACTTCGGTGCCACTTTCATGTGCCAGGTAGAGAACACATTCATTAGGATATATATCACTAAATCAAACTGAAAAGATGTCATTAGTAATAAACACAATAGTGCATACAGCAGCTATATGTATACGCATTATTTTAATCAACATATTACCACAAAACTGAAATATTAATACAGTGCACACTATAACACCTGACCCTTAAAATATTTTATATATCGGGACACATCACTGACTTCTGACTATCCTAATACCACATAAAAAAAGTTAATCCTAATTTTACTGGCATTCTGCAAATGTTATAAACACAGTATATAGTAATTAATGGGTATACTGGTACTAGTTAACTAAAATCTACCTGTATTTATTAAAATAACTGAAAACAAGTATGTTTCCATCATTAACTATTAGTATAAATCAATGTGATGACAACTGTGATGTGTTTTATACTGGTAACTGATATACTGACAGTGTGACCACTAAGTTACTCCGTTGTCCGCTATGTTACTAAAGTGTCACAAATTTACAGTAAAGCTAATATTCTAGGACTGCACTTTAAATAGGTAAACTATTATTCAGTATAAACATGTAGAAGACGTATTAATAGTAACATTTTAGCAATAACTTCATGTAATGATGGCATTTCTACCTGTTTGTCTACTAGGTTACCAACACTGGTCTACTAAGTTACTTTGTTACGGTAACTTAGCAGACGGTAACATAGTAGACATTTTCTTAAATGTCTCATCCTATGACCTTGCTAGTTTGACCTATTACCACTCAGGCTTTTGTTTTAGGTTTTGGTATACTTAACCTACTTTGTGGTATAATAGTCAAACTCATTCAGTATATTGGTCGATTACTACATTGGTAACCTTGCAGACATATAATAAAGGTACGACTGACTCATGTTTCCAAAATTGGAAATAAATTAGAAATGTGTCACATCTGATCAAAACCATGCTTCTCATTACTGACAGGGATTGCAATGCCATCTGGTGAGTATTTAAAAACTTTCCATATGTATCTCTCAGTGACTGTACTTGTCTAAAATAAAATAATAAAGTGCTGTCCGGTGTATCGGCGCACCTAAGCATTCAAAGACCATTTTCTATGTGAACACTGTGAAATACTTAATAAAATGTGTCTCTCACCAATGAAGCAGTGCATAATCTGAGATACACTACAAATTGTTTTATGTCAGTTGTAAATAAAAAAATTAAAATTGTCCATAAATGTGGACACCCACTTGTATCCAAAACGATTTGCATGTCCGGTGATTCGGCGCAGTAGATGTGGATCGGTGACCCCGCTATTTATAAACTGCCTATAACCTCACTTTGTAGCCCATAAACGCTACACTATTGTCCCAGGATTATTTTAGTACTTTTTTGTTTTGTTTTGTTAAAAAATATTACTATGAAAATGAACGATCACACATGACCCATCTCATGATCAGTTTCGGAATCGTTTTCTTGAGTAGCACAGTACTGCAGATGCATGTTCATTGTCATGCATGGCTAAGATGCCTGTACATGGATTTGTTTCCCGGGTAGATTGTGCACACATGTGGATCTTATTTCGCTTTTATTAAAACATTTTTCGTAACAATGTGAACTGGAATGGCTGCCCATTAATGTGTAAAACGTTTGTTTTGTTTGCATTTGTCTGTGTTTTCCTTTTTCGGTTAAATAAAAATAATCGAAAAAAATTATTATAGTTTACTATAATTTAAAAAATGCGGAAAAGGCGTTTTTAGACTCGTTTTAACATTCTTAATATTAATAAGGCTGACCTACTTCGCGTTTATATACACGAAAGCAGGTGAATGATTTATTTTGAAATTATAATATAATTATTGATAATTCAAAAAAAAAAATTGTACCTTTAACAATAAATATGTTGATACTTGATTAAACATTGAAAATGGAATTGAACTTTAATTTGTTAAAAGCACCGACAACATGTCAATTTCCTAAGCATACTTAAGCAAAATACCAAGTGCGCCGAATCACCGGACGCGCCGATACACCGGACACGGTTGTAATATAATGGACATAATAAATGGGGACACAAAGTAAATCCTAAATAATTTCTATAGTTTCAACAACTGTGCCATTTATATAATTGATTTCAACACTGGACACTATCCAAAATAAAATGGTTTTGAATGAAAAATAATACTACCTGTTTATTTGGTTCATACAACAGACTTTATGTATAGACTTACTGTTTGGGACAGTAACTTAGTGGACAAATTTGACAAAATTTGGTTTTTGACTATCAGTTTCGGGGAAATAATAATTATTGAAATGATGAATGTTTATGTTCTTGCTAAAGCATGATCAACAATATTTATTTTCATATAAAAGATAAAAGTGAAGTAATTTTTTACTGAATAAATGGATGGGGACAAAATCATCTATAATTTTTTACCTTTTCTGTGGAATGACCCATTTATATTAGCATGGGAAATAACTCCTACAACTTTTAGATCGCATCGGACACAGAGCTATTCCCCTTTGTTCATCATTCTTCTTTTATTTGAGACGACTTGCTCAGCCGATAGCTCTAGGGTGCGAACGATTTCACCGAGCCGCTGGACGTAAATGTCTAAGTGTAAAAATCGCAAACCACACGCCCGTGTAAAGGGTTTTCCCCTGATCTACAGTCCTTCCCACAGGGAACGCGTTTTTTTTTTTCATATGGAATTTACTACAAGTTATTTATTTCTGAGCCGACTGTTTTCTAAATTGCAGAGAAAAATAGAGGTTTTTTTTTTGTTGTTGTTGTTGTTGTTGTTGTTTTTGTCGTTTCCAAAACACTTTTACTTTTCTTCTTACGTCAAACCAAACTGAAATTATTTACTTTTTTTTTTCTAGGATGATGGGACGGACTATAAATACACATCACACGTGAAGCGCGTTACGCGAGTGTGTGGGGCGGGGTACGCGAGTGGGGGGTGTTACTTAGAGAACTCTTAAACTCTAATAATTGTGATCTACACATGTAATTTTTTTTGTGTGATTTCAGGATGGGACGGTACAGTTCTGAAATGTTTCGAGCCTGCAGACTGGTTGTAGATTCAGGAATTCACTACTTCAAGTACGTCATCCCTTAAAGGAGTCATCTCGAATACCATCGACGTCCCAAACTGCGTTCACCTAACGACAAAAACACGAATACGATATTTACGGAAATACTGTTCTACATTTTTCAACTACAGTAACGTGAAACAAAATAAATTGCAATCAAGTAACGTAAAAAATCAACAATGTGGACGTAAAACAAATCCATTCTAATAAATAAAAGTGAAACACCCTCCGGTAAACAGGAAAGGATTCGACGTTTCTAACTGCGTTCAGGCGCATGCGTTTGCAAAAAGTATCGTACTGCGCATGTGCGGTTCGTCATTTTCAATTTTTAAGGCAACTACATGAAAAAATATATGTTTCTTAATTATGTACAGTTGCCGAACACTTAATTTATAAAAAAAACTTTAAAGGAAAAATTCAATTTATCAAGCGTTCTCGCCCGGTCCGCGTTTTATCAACACACATCGCTCACACTTGATGTCAATACTGATAGGCATTACGTTCATACCTGCGAATAGTTTGTAAAATATAATTTTTTTAATGAATTCATTCCAAATTAACACAATTTATATACTATAAATTATTTACAACTGATATGAATGGATTATGAATACTATTCACTACAATAGAGGCACAAAATGTAGCATATCTTTTGCAGATCGAATATAATAATTGAAAACAAATTCTAACAACAGGGATCGTAAAAATTAAATTCTTTGGCCTTGTTGATCTGGCACGTGTGAGGTCATGTGACACGCACCGAAAGTTAATTAATCTTTCTCCATTTTAAGTCCATTTCTACGAGTCATGTGGACCCGATATCGGTAATTTTAAGGAATAAATAAAAACGACTTAGTAAAATTAATGGTTTTAGGGGTTTGTAAAGTTTTGTATTTAGATACTGACTTTTCTCAACTTTATTGTTTATAAAAATGTTCCTGAACTGTGAAGAAAAACCTCATAAAGGAACGACATGCCGATGACAACAAATCGGATGTTGATTGCGCGAACCGTGCACGAGAAAACAAAGTGAAAGGAATTTGAAGCATAACGCAGTTAGGGACGTTGACGATATATACGTTTAAAGTCACCGACCCTAGTTCATAAGCAGTGTGAAATATTTTAGCCTATCATAGCTTTGACCTTTTTATCATTAGCTTATTACTTACAACTTGGGACAGGATGTAGCCAGGGTTTCTTCCAGAAAGAAATTTTTGGGTACGGCGCTATGGAATTGAATGTTTACAATGTGTTTGCTGAATTGAACCACAGTCAACAGGGGGTATGGGGACCTCCCTCGGAAAGAAAATGGATTAGGTTTAGGGTTAAGAAAATCATACAGTCATCATAAGAGTCATTTAATTTGGTATGGCGCCATACCTGTTTTACCCTCTGGCAGAAACCCTGGAAGCCCAGTGGTAAAACGCTCGCAGTCTGTCTGGGATCGATCCCCATCGGTGGGTCCATCCAGTGCACCACGACTTGTATATTAAAGGCCATGTTGCGTGCTATTCTGTTTGTGGGATGGTGCGTATTAAAGATCCTTTGCATTAATAGAAAAATTTAGCGGGTTTCCTTAGACTATATGTCAAAATTACCAAATGTTTGACATCCAATAGCCGATGATAAAAAAAATCAATGTGTTCCAGTTGTGTCGTTAAACAAACCAAACTTTTTAACTTACAACTTTTTGATTAAATTATCAATTTTGACAAACTCGATGTGTCTTTGGTTACTCTTGGTGTTTCCATTGTCTAAAAATTAATTTTATGAGAAAAACAAAACGGTACCAGTACGTACCTCGGAAATTTTTGTTTTCTTCCCATTACGCACCCATGGTTTCTGTCAGAATAAAATGTTTTATGTACAGTTATTCATTCAATCAGTTATAGTTATTTTCGTGTTTCTACTCAATTACTGTTCAAGCACGTTATCCTGGGCATGCATCTCAGTTATCTGGGCTATCTTTCCAGGACGGATGGTTAGTGGTTAGTAGTTAGTGAGAGAAAAGAGGGTGTAGTGGTCTTACACCTACTCACTGAGTCGTTAAACTTGTTCTGAGTGGCAACCGGTACCAGGCTGCAAACCCAGTACCTATCAGACTCAAGTCCAATGGTTTAACCACGACACCACCGAGGCCGAATTATTCAAGATTCTGACCTCCGATAAGGACTTCTTTTGACTTTTTATTTCGGTTCAAGAGAATGCTGTGTTTCAGCTACTGAGATCTATGCATTTTGTCCAAGTCTTTTGACCTTTTATATCGGTTCAAGAGAATGCTGTGTTTCAGCTAGTGAGATCTATGCATTTTGTCCAAGTCCTTGTTGACGACTTTCAAAATGGACAATTTCAGACCTTGAAACCCAAACGTCTGGTGATGGCTGAATATTTATTTCTAATAATTTTTAATCATGCGTTTGAAATCAATGTTTGGAACATTCATTTCATTTCAAATTATTTCTGTGTGCTTATATCCAGTTAAGGTTCAAACATCTTGTCCTGAGCACACACCGTAGCTATCTCTCCAGGACAGTGGGTTAGTTATTAATTGTTAGTAGTTAGTGAGGGAGAAGAGAGTATAGTGCATGTACCCATTGAGTCATTCAAACTCGCTATGGGTGGGAGCTGGTACCGGGCTGCGAACGCAGTACCTACCATCCTTATGTCTGATGGCTTAACCACGACACACTTTTCATTAAAAGTATTTTTAAAATGTTTGAATCTCTCCCCACACCACCACCCAGTGGCGGATCCAGAAAATCCATTGGGGGGGGGGGGGCAGTGACATGCGGTGGAATGCCAAGGGAACTTTGGGGGAGTTTTGGAAGGGGATCGTAAAAAAAGAAAATTGATATATAAAAAAATTTATAACTATCGCAAAATTTAGGGGGGGGAGGTGGGCCCCTGGGTCCCCCCTAGATCTGCCTCTGCCACCAGTTAGATACGGCCCTACTTACAATAACTAATTTGTTGTTTTTATTTTCATTTCAGATGGAATAGAACCAGGGCGATAGATTACATGAAGAAGTACATTTCCGCATCATACATCGAGTTCGAGGTGGACCGTTACATCACGTGGCCCGGACAAGCCTTGTCGTACAAAGTCGGAGAAATCAAGTTAAAGGAACTGAGAAAAATGGCAACACAGGCATTAGGTACATGGGAGTTGTATTCCGAGGGGTGGAATGTAGCCCAGTGGCCTGATGCACAGTCGGTCTAGCAGTCTTAAGATCGATCCCCGTCGGTGGACCCATTGGGCTACTGCTCATTCCAGCCGGTTAACGACAACTGGTATATCAAAGGCTGTGGAATGTGCTATCCTGTCTGTGGGATGGTGCACATGAGAGAGAGAGAGAGAGAGTGTGTGTGTGTGTGTGTGTGAGAGAGAGGGGGGAGGGTGGGGGTGGGGTGGTAGGATAAAAAGTTTGTTTCGTTTAATCATTGGCTGTTGGATGTCAAACATTTGTTTATTTTGACATACATGTATAGTCTTAGGAAGGAAACCTGCTACTTTTTGTTCATAAGAACGGCAGCAAGGGATCTTTTATATACACCATCCTACAGACAAAATAACACATACCACGGCCTTCGATATACCAGTCGTGATGCACTGGCAGGAATTAGAAATCGCCCAATGGGCCCACCGATGGGTATCGATCCTAGACTGAATGCACATCGAGTGAGTGCTTTACCACTGGGCTACACCCCTACCCCAGTGGTTGAATAAGCTTTTTTGAACTAACATTTTCGTTTACATTCCACAAAAATAAGGCAGGAGCCCCATCCAAATCTACCAGTGTACTTAACCATGTCATTGATATTTATATATACAGTAAAACATTTATCAGTTTTGATTTGGAGCTTTGTGATTGGGCAACATATTGGAATCCACAAAAATTCCCAACAAAAAACAACACATTATAATAGCAATAATAATAATAATAATAATAATAATAATACAAAAAACTTAATTACGATAATAATACAAAAATAAAACAATTATAGTTCGTCCCATCCTACAAAAAATGTTTTTTGGTAACCAATTTCAATTTGGTGTGAAGAAAAGTGTGCTGTTTAAAAATAACCCCAATAATTAAAATGTGTGCAATTCGGAAAAAATATCGGCTCAGAAATAAATAACTTGTAGTAAAATTCTATTTTATGAAGATGACCTAAATGTAAAATGCGGCACTGTCATACCTAAGGCCGCTGAGGTACTTCTTTTTGGTCTTCTTATTAATAGTGCAAATATTGATATTATCAATCTTTGTTTGCTTTTAATAAAATACTATATACATATTTGTAGAATGAAAAAAACTCAGTTAAATTATATTTCATGTTTAGCTAACATACGTCGTTATAAGCAGATTGAATTGTATTCTCTTTATCTTTACCCCACGGAACAAGCTAATAAAATAAGAAAAAAGTGGCAATATCTTAGTAAGAGTACTTCATATGTAATACATATCTTCTTGTATTAATAACTCTGTGTTTTAACAGAAAATGTAACATTTTTATTATGTACTGTATTAATATGTGTTTTGAAGCTCCGAATAAAAATTTATATAATAAAAAAAAAAAAAAACAAAAAACAATTCCCTGTGGGAACTTGCAGGGCTAACTCTGGCACTCGCCATATTTGCCAATTGCGAATTTTGAAAACAACTGGCAAATTTTATTTTCATTTGGTGAAAGATTTTCAAATATTAAGTGATATTTTGTTACAAAATAACTGGAAGTTTAACATATAATTTGGCGAAATGTTTTGCTGATCCAGAGCTACAGGTAGCCCTGCGTGGAAGGACTATAAGTACTACTCTTTTTTTTTTTTTTATACATCGACAGCATAATATTATTATTATTAATAAAACAGTGAGGTGAAACCTACTATCAGTTGTTCTATATTAAAATACCAATTTCTCGCCCAGGAAACAAGTTTGACATCAAAGGCTTCCACACAGCAGTTCTGGAGAATGGCGGACAACCCCTAAGCGTGCTGACCACAACGATACAGTCCTGGATTGATGACGTCAAAGCTAAAACCAAACCTGTTGGTACGACCTGCCCCCCTGTATCGGGGGCAGCTGCGATCTCTACATTAACATCTCTTAGTTTCGTTTTGTTGAGTTCTCTGTATTGTTTTATAGCTCATTATTAACTTTTTTTTAAATGAATAAATGAAATTTTTTTTAAATGTCCATTATAAGTACATTAATCAGAGATATTAAAACACAAAAGAAACTTGGTCAAAATCTTAAAGCTGCAATATCCCCACTTCCAAGGGTACAAAAAATTGTGCTAGGGGGTCTAGGGAGTGGGGTGGAGGTTTCGGGTTATGCTCCACTGTAAACAATAGTAGAAAAAAAAAAAAATCATTTTAAGTTCGCCGATAACAATTGTTTCGCATATTAATAACTAATACACAGATCTGTATTAGTGCCTTGGATGCCATAATCTTGTCGTATATATTTTTCAAAATCGACTTTTTTTTTTTTTTTTGCTTGATGCTCAAAATTCCACTAAGTAGTAGAATCTACTCTTTATGACCCCCCCCCCCCCCCCCCCCCCTCCTGCCGCAGAATTATTTTTTTTACCATTTATTTAATATATTTTAAGTCCTCTTGTAGCAATAAGTTTTTACATGTTTATGATACATTTGCCTGATCGACATTTCTTAAAGATGTTTTGACGCAAGTTAGTTACATGTAGGTATCCATGGACATTCATTTCAGAAAATGCAACGAAAACACTAATCAATCTTGTTGTTATATCTGGTAATGACATTAGACAAGAATTTTGAGAATGTAGTATGGTTTTGACATTTTGTTAAATATTTTTGTGTGTAGAACTAATTTTTAAGGATGTGAGATTTGACATCTTGAACTACATGTATACTAAGAGTGAGTTCAAACTTTAAAAAATAAAGTGAGTATCACAGCAAAAATGAGTTAAACAGTATACTGGGGGTGTATTATAATTATTATCACACATAATATTTGCGATTGTAATAATTATTGTAATTAATTATTTGATTGGATCGTACACATTCGAGTAAAAGAAAATAATACAAAATGTGAACGCCATTGAAGCCGTGAACACAGTTACGTTGCCAAGTTAAAAGTCACATGCAAGCGTGTATGACGTCATAAAGCCGTGAACACAGTTACGTTGCCAAGTTAAAAGTCACATGCAAGCGTGTATGACGTCATAAAGCCGTGAACACAGTTACGTTGCCAAGTTAAAAGTCACATGCAAGCGTGTATGACGTCATAATTCTGATTCACTTGTATTGTTACTACTTTTACAGCAGTGAAACCTGTAAAACTCCCCGCAAACCTCAGATTTGATCACTTGACCTTAATTAAATGCGTGTTGTTGTTTTTTAAATGGTCTGCAGTGGGTTTAAGTATCAGTTTCTACAGTTTTAATATAGTGTATATATTATACAGACTGTCAAACATTTAATATGGTGTATATGTTATACAGACTGTCAAACATTTTTGTATATAACAATATGAATTGTAATAAAATTATCTTCCAGTTTTATAATAAACTTACATATAGCCTACTTTGTAGCTGTGTTCATTATTTAATATGAAATAAAGAAAAAACAAGTTTTATTTATTGCTGTTAAAATAAGCAACCAAAAGGTTTTGTCATTTGTAAGAAACAAAACCCATATATAATACTAGTTTAACGAAATCTATTGAACTAGTGTTCATTTTATTTCATTAAACATGGATAGCTAGCAACAGGGTGGGGATGAGAGAGAGAGAGAGAGAGAGAGAGAGAGAGAGAGAGAGAGAGAGAGAGAGAGAGAGAGAGAGAGAGAGATTCATAGAGATTAAACCTACTACATTTTTCTATTAGTAGCAAGGGATCTTTTATATGCACCATCCGACAGACAGGATAGCACATACCACGGCCACAGAACGAGAAATAGCCCAATATGCCCATCGACGGGGATCAATCCCAGACCGACTGCACATCAAGGAAGCGTTTTACCACTGGGCCACGTCCTGGCCTTAAAAAACTCCTACATGCAGCAAATCAATTGACACACACACCACAGCTATAAATACTAGCACCCCTCACCCTTAAAGTGAATCACAAAACAATTGGGGGTCATTTGGTAATTTTGATATATAGTCTTAGGGAGGAAACCTGGAAGGAAGATCAGTGCTACAGACTAATGCATTTCAGTCGAGCGCTCTACCACTCTGCCTTTGTGAGTTGTGCAAAGTAAAGAAAAGGAATATAATATGGTTATTTCAACACTTTTGGGATGGGACCAGTGGTATTTATAGCACTCTCGATTCACTAATGTCAAAACCTATACTAGCTCTGCCAATTACTTTTTGACCGACCGTTCAAAATTGCGCCAAATTTCCTCAATCAAAATTGCGCACCTTTCTCTTTGGCATATAATTGTCACCACCCCACCTCCTACCGACTTGGTCGGGCTGCTGGTGCTCCCTTGCACCTGCCAGTGCAGGCGGTCCCTCCTCTCTCCCCCCCCCCCCTCCCCCCACCTTTCCTGTCATGGACGGAGGAGCTGGCCAAGGCCGGCTCTTGTGCCCATGACAGACATGTGCTACAACAGCTTGTTCTGAATGTGCAAGTAAAACCCTATGACCTGACCTGACCTGACCTGCACAGTCAGTTTGGGATCAATTTCAATCAGTGGACCCATTGGGCTGTTTCTCCTTTCAGCCAGTGCACCACTACTGGTATATCAAAGCAGGGTTTCTAGAATGTTTATCAAATCCACTAGCCACAGGATCAGTGATTTAAAAAATTCACTAGCCCTACTTTACTTTAAGTTAATACAATTTTACTAAATAATAGTAAAAATTGGAAATGTCACTTAAAGAGAGAGATATAGCTTAAGAACACTAACCTTGGGTGTGGTGATTGGGGTGGGGTCAGGATATTCATATTTACAAAACAGACTTAACTGCAATATTTTGCAAAACATATTCACTAGCCGTCGAGCATGACAATAGTAGTTATTTACTAGCCCAACATTCATATCACTAGCCATGGGAGTGGGGCTACCATAATCTAGAAGTCCTATCGGGCATGGCAGTAGTAGTTATTTACTAGCCCAACATTGAATATCACTAGCCATGGGAGTGGGGCTACCATAATCTAGAAACCCTGCAAAGGCGGTATGTGCTATCCTGTCTGTGGGATGGTGCATATAAAAGATCCCTCGCTTTTAATGAAAAAATGTAGTGGGTTTCCTCTCTAAGACTATATGTCAAAATTACCAAATGTTTGACATCCAGTAACTGATGATTAATAAATCAAAGTGCTCTAGTGGTGTTGGTAAACAAAACAAACTTTTAGAATTTTGTTTAACACTTTGTCGAGACGGAAAGATAGAGAAAAAATTAGTTACCTGCCACCTCCACATAGGTTACTCCTACTTACTAAACAGGAAGGGATCTTTCATCTGCTCTTTGCAACGGATAGGACAGTACATACCATCACCTTTAATATACCAGTTGTGTGTGTACGTTATGGATGCAGAGGAATATAGCTACAGAATTGCTGACTGTTGGATTCAACAAAATATGTTAAATGCTTGATTGGCAATAATGCTTTTAATTAGATCTTTTAACTGTAACAATTCCATACAAGTTTTTTCTCCTGTCTTTTAAGCACTTCATGTTCCCTACTGTTTTCTAGAGATTTTCTGTTCCTTCAAGAATTGATGATGCTATCGCAATTCATAATCAACCAGAACAAATGAGATTGCAATATTTTCTTCCAACACTGTAAACAGATTTTTGTTCCCTCAAAAACGAGAACATTCTCAGTAATTTCATAATCCACCAAACAATTGAGATCATCGTAATATTTTCTGTTCCGTCAAGAACTGATTATTCTCAGCACACCAGAATCCACTGGGCTAATCCTGGAGGTATGGTCTCCCGACATGAACCATACTTCACCTTGTGTCGAAGCATGTAATATTTCGTCCGATGGTTCGAGCAGATTTTCTGTTCCCTCAAGAACTGATAATTTTCATGATGCCAGAACCGACCAGGCAAATTATCAAAGTCTGCTTTCCTTAAAAAACCCAGACATTTCCCTATTTGTCCTGTGAAGAGTCATGTAATATTTCTTCTGAAGTTTTGAGCAGATTTTCTCTTCCTTCAAGAATGACGCCGGAACCGACCAAACAAATCATCAAAGTCCACTTTCCTTCACAACTACAGAAATCACACAATTCATCTTGTGACGAGGCATGTAATATTTCTTTCTGAAGCTTTGAGCAGATTTTGTGTTCCTTCAAGAACTGATGATAATTCTCAAGATGCCAGAACCAACCAGGCAAATCAAGAAAGTTCGCATTTTTTATTCGTCTTGTGACGAGGCATGCAATATTTCTTTCGATGGATGAGCCGATTTTGTATTCCTCCAAGAACTGATAATTCTCATGATGCCAGAACTGAAAGTCCGCTTCCTTCACAACTACAGAAATCACACTATTCATCTTGTGACGAGGCATGTAATATTTCTTCTGATGCCTTGAGCAGATTTTCTGTCCCCTCCAACACAGGGTCACTCTCACTGTTTCCATAATCCACGAGATGAGCAGGACACGTGACAAATGTGTGCTCCCCGTTGCTGTTAGAAGCCACCACCACCTGTGTAGTGACGACCGAATCGGCTCCCGTCATCGACACTATGGGCATTGACGACGACGACGCATCCTGCATGTTGGGGTCGGCCCCGGTGACCGTGATCTGCAGCGGCTGGGCCTCGATGATGGCGATGGGCTGCATTGTCCCATCGGCCGCCCCGGCCAACATCTGTGCTGCCGAGATGTGCATGCTGTTTCCAATGGCGCCGGACATGAGCTGAGCTCCGGACATGGCTGGGATGAAGGTCGTCTGCATGACGGGGCCCGAGCCATCTGCCGGGTCCTGCAGGTGGACGATGTAGTGATCCACAGCCGCCACGGCGTCGGATGGATCGCCCGTCTCTTTCAGGTGGAGCTCGTGCTCCCGGCCCATCGCAACCTTCTGGTGATGATCCGATCCCACGTCTGACACCACGGGGTAGAGTCTCAGGTTCTCTATCTTGGTGCAGCCACCAGACAGATCTACGGTCTGCCGCGGCATGTTGTCCAGTTCTATTACGTCCGAATTGATGACTCCTTCGCCAACGGAATCTTCAGCTGCTGCTTCTTCGAGAGCGGCCTTCTGCTTGACCCGATTACGCAGCCTGGCACTCTGGACGCGGGAGTTCGCTTCTTTGATAATCTCGCGCGTAATCGTGATCAGTTTTTTGCGCGGTCGGCCCAGCTTTCTCCGGCAGCGTGGACGGAACACCTGCGGCTCGCTCCCGTCGTTGGGTCGACACTTGTGTTCGTTGAACAGCTTCGGTCGGAAGAATCCCTTTCCGCACTTGTCACAGCGGAACTTGTAGTCCGCTCGGTGTCCTCGCTCGTGTTCTATCAGGTGCGGTCTCCGACTAAAGCCTTTCCCACAGTCGAGACACTTGAATGGTTTCACACCACTGTGAGTCAGGATGTGCGCCTTCAGCTTGTCAGGCCGGTTGAATGCCTTAGAACAACCTGCAGTAGTAAAAAAAAACATGGGTTTCATTTGTTAACAGATTTAAAGAATTAAGTTTTACTTTGTGTCTGTCACTCCTCCAACACTCTTTCCATCCCTGTCTCTAACCATATGTTTTCTCTTCAGTTCCCTCCTCCTCTCTACCCTCTTTCTCTGACAATTGTATGTCCATATCATTATGTACCTCCCTCCATCCCTCTGCAATTCTCTTCTTTTTTTTCCCTGTCTCTCTCCCTCTCTCTCTGTATGTCCATCTCTGTGTTTGTTTCTCTCTCACACTCTCTGTTACTCTCTCTCTCTCGCTGTCTCTTGTCTGTCTGTCTCTCTCCCTCCCTCTCTCTGTATGTCCATCTCTGTGTTTGTTTCTCTCTCCAATTCTCTGTTACTTTCTCTCTCTCACCTGTCTCTCTCTCTCTCTCCTTCCCTCTCTCTCTCTGTTACTCTCTTTCTCTTGTCTCTCTCTCTCCCTCCCTCTCTCTCTCTCTGTCACTCTCTATATCTGTCTCTCTCCCTCCCTCTCTCTCTCTGTCACTCTCTCTCTCTCTATGTTACTCTCTCTCGGTCTCTTGTATGTCTGTCTCATTCTCTGTCTCTTTCTCTATTCTCTCTATCTCTTGTCTCCCTCCCTCCCTCTCTCCGTATCCCCTCCCTCCCTCCCTTACCTGTGAGTGACTTGAAAGGACACTTGTACTTCTTGGTAGACTCGTGGATGAGCATGTGTCTCTTGAGTTTGTCTTTGCGGTTGAAGCTGGCAGCGCAGAGTTCGCAGGGAAACGGTTTCTCCCCAGTGTGTATCAACATGTGCATCTTGAGGTAGTGCTCTGTCTTGAATTTCTTCAAACATGTGTAGCACTCAAACTGGCCTGACACACGAAGAGAAGAAACACCCACTTGATTATATAGACAATACTACATCAGGGCTACATATGTAGCTCTGGGTGTGCAAACCATTACGCCCAAATTATATAAAAAAATGCAGAACCTACAGTTATTTCCAACAAAAAATACCAATTATTATATGAATTTTTTTCACCAAATGAAAATAAAAATGTATTAATTGTTCCTAAAATTCGCGAATGGCAGAGCGTATACGTTTCTAAACAACAAATTGTAAGATAAATGGTATCTAACGGACACACATGTAGTATTCTATTTCTTACGTATCGCCAGAAAACAGTTTTAAAATAAAAGTTAAACGCCATTTCAAACTAAAACCTATTTATGGCCCTAGTGTTTATAGTTAACTTGTGCATCTTATCAACGCCAGAAGTAACTACTGAACACTCCCTGAAGTGGTCGGACTAAGCCCACAGCTAAAATCTGATGGGGAATGGCAGATATGTGGCACAGATAGCCACAAGAGACAAGTACCTGTCGCAGTTGGAGAAACAAAGACTGGGATCTGGAGGTGGACAGCGAAAGACGTTGAAAGATAGGAGAAGTTGCCAGATCGGGAAGAAATGAGATGGAATTCAAAGGAGAGAAAGAAAAGGGAGAAGTGGGAAAAAAAATACCAATAAAAAAAATAAAAAAAAATTATGCATCACAGACAAGTCAATTTCAGGTTAACTTGTACATCACAAAGTGATCGATTCGACCATGTGTTTTTTTTCATTGGATGGTATGGCATGTATGGTATACCTTCTGTCCCGTGCGTTGGTAGGTGTCGGCGGAGATATCTCTCACACATGAACACTTTGTCACAGTGTGGACACGCGTAGTTGTGGGTCGTAGTCGCCATGTGGTGCTCCAGGGCCTCCGGGCTCGAGTACTTGTTCATGCACTTCGTACACTGGAAGTGTCTGGAAAACATACAATATTAATAGTACTTGTTCATGCACTTCGTACACTGGAAGTGTCTGGAAAACATACAATATTAATAGTACTTGCTCATGCACTCCCTACACTGGAAGTGTCTGGAAAACATACAATATTAATAGTACTTGTTCATGCACTTCGTACACTGGAAGTGTCTGGAAAACATACAATATTAATAGTACTTGCTCATGCACTCCCTACACTGGAAGTGTCTGGAAAACATACAATATTAATAGTACTTGTTCATGCACTCCCTACACTGGAAGTGTCTGGAAAACATACAATATTAATAGTACTTGTTCATGCACTACGTACACTCGAAGTGTCTGGAAATATTAATTATACTTGTTCATGCACTTCGTACACTGGAAGTGTCTGGAAAACATACAATATTAATAATACTTGTTCATGCACTTCGTACACTGGAAGTGTCTGGAAATATTAATTATACTTGTTCATGCACTTCATACACTGGAAGTGTCTGGAAATATTAACTATACTTGTTCATGCACTTCATACACTGGAAGTGTCTGGAAATATTAACTATACTTGTTCATGCACTTCATACACTGGAAGTGTCTGGAAATATTAATTATACTTGTTCATGCACTTCATACACTGGAAGTGTCTGGAAATATTAATTATACTTGTTCATGCACTTCATACACTGGAAGTGTCTGGAAAACACAATATTAATAATACTTGTTTATGCACTTCATACATTGGAAATGTTTGCAAAACGTGTGTCTGATGAATGATTTCACCTTGGTATCCAGGCTTGGGTTCCTGGTTCGGGTACAGACTGTGTGTGTGTGTGTGTACTGGTGAATGGTTTTACCTTGGTCCAGGCTTGGGTCCCTGGTTCGGGTACAGACTGTGTGTGTGTGTGTACTGGTGAATGGTTTCACCTTGGTCCAGGCTTGGGTCCCTGGTTCGGGTACAGACTGTGTGTGTGTGTGTACTGATGAATGATATCACCTTGGTCCAGGCTTGGGTTCCTGGTTCGGGTACAGACTGTGTGTGTGTACTGATGAATGATTTCACCTTGGTCCAGGCTTGGGTTCCTGGTTAGGGTACAGACTGTGTGTGTGTACTGATGAATGATTTCACCTTGGTCCAGGCTTGGGTTCCTGGTTCGGGTACAGACTGTGTGTGTGTACTGATGCAGAGCCCTCAAAAGTACCCGGTCTCCGGCGGCAAATCGCCGCCTGAAACAGCTTTTGCCGCCGCCTACTTTTCGTTGATGGTAAAAAAAAAAAGTGCTTTCTCTTTTTTAATAAAGTCTCCTACAAAAGGGATCCAAACAAGGTGCATCTCAGAGGTTCGATTTTTCAAATGTTACTTGGGGAGGGCCCCCAGACCCCCCGCTTTTCCCCCTGCTATCATCACTGTTGTAGCCTGCTACTTCTTAAACTATTGAGGGCGCTGCTGATGAATGATTTCACCTTGGTCCAGGCTTGGGTTCCTGGTTCGGGTACAGACTGTGTGTGTGTACTGATGAATGATTTCACCTTGGTCCAGGCTTGGGTTCCTGGTTCGGATACAGACTGTGTGTGTGTACTGATGAATGATTTCACCTTGGTCCAGGCTTGGGTTCCTGGTTCGGGTACAGACTGTGTGTGTGTACTGATGAATGATTTCACCTTGGTCCAGGCTTGGGTTCCTGGTTCGGTTACAGACTGTGTGTGTGTACTGATGAATGATTTCATCTTGGTCCAGGCTTGGGTTCCTGGTTCGGGTACAGAATGTGTGTGTGTACTGATGAATGATTTCACCTTGGTCCAGGCTTGGGTTCCTGGTTTGGGTACAGACTGTGTGTGTGTACTGGTGGATGATTTCACCTTGGTCCAGGCTTGGGTTCCTGGTTTGGGTACAGACTGTGTGTGTGTACTGGTGGATGATTTCACCTTGGTCCAGGCTTGGGTTCCTGGTTAGGGTACAGACTGTGTGTGTGTACTGGTGACTGGTTTTACCTTGGTCCAGGCTTGGGTTCCTGGTTAGGGTACAGACTGTGTGTGTGTACTGGTGACTGGTTTTACCTTGGTCCAGGCTTGGGTTCCTGGTTTGGGTACAGAATGTGTGTGTGTACTGGTGGATGGTTTTACCTTGATCAAGGCTTGGGTCCCTGGTTCGGGTACAGATTGTGTGTGTGTACTGGTGAATGGTTTTACCTTGGTCCAGGCTTGGGTCCTTGGTTAGGGTACAGACTGTGTGTGTACTGGTGGACTCCAAGCTCGAACAGCGATGGGAAGTACTTGTTACACATGTGACACCGATAGCTCATGTCCGTCTCGTGCTGCTTGATGTGCTCGAGAAATGAGTCGAGATCCTGGAACGTGGACGAGCAGTTCTTCATCACACACCGGTACACCTGGAAGAAAACAGACAAACAGTCATTAGGAGAGGGCCTCGTAAGTTGAATACCTGGTGCCCAATCCTTTTGTGTATTATATACAATAAAATATGTTTCAAACAAACAAAACAAACATGTTTACAGTGATACAAAAACACTATTTAAAAAATCAGGTTTATATTGATACAATGTACATGTAGGCCTATGAGAACCACACACACACACAAAAAAACCCCAATAACAATAAAAAAAAACCAACAAAACCCCCACCAACGAAAATCCCTGAAGGATCACCATTTGCTATTTTAGGTATCATATAGTGATAACACATGTGTGAGATTGATGTAATGATATCTGATTGGCTAGTCCATGGTAATAACCTGATGTCAGAGCCACACCATTCAATGAAATAAGCATTAATGAAACTGATTAATCTGTGATGGGTAAGCTAAATGTACATTCAAGCAACTTTAAATAGGCTGTAAATATGTTGTAGGTGGAACATTTTTTTTTTTTTTTTTAAACCTAGGTTTTCAAGGATTTTAAAGTCCCATTTTTAGCTTTTTCAAGGACCTCTTTGCAAGAAGACATTAACTAGATAGGAGGATCAAAAGTGAAGTTACTCATTGTGGATAATGTAATTATAACTTCCCTTGAACATGGTTTGATATGTTTTACAGATTACAGTCTGTCTGTGTTAGCTTGTGACCCTGTTGAACTATGTGAGATTTAAGTTGAAAGCATGAGTTAAACTATTACTGTTTGACTAATTTGAAATTATAGTGAATTTTTTTTACTTCCCTGTTAACTTAAATTAAAAGTATGAGCAGACTTAAGTTGAAAGTGTATTGGAATTTCTTACTCCTCTGTTTGACTTGAGTTAAAAGTGTATTGGAATTTCTTACTCCTCTGTTTGACTTGAGTTGAAAGTGTATTGGAATTTCTTACTCCTCTATTTGACTTGAGTTAAAAGTGTATTGGAATTTCTTACTCCTCTGTTTGACTTGAGTTGAAAGTGTATTGGAATTTCTTACTCCTCTGTTTGACTTGAGTTAAAAGTACGAGTGGCATTTGACACTCATTTGTTCACGTTTGTGTTAAACCCCATTCGACTTTAGTCGAAAGTACGAGTGGCATTTGACACTCATTTGTTCACGTTAGTGTTAAACCCCATTTGACTCGAGTTAAAAGTACGAGTGGCATTTGACACTCATTTGTTCACGTTTGTGTTAAACCCCATTCGACTTTAGTCGAAAGTACCAGTTGAAATTGAGTCTTACCTGTTCATGTTTGTGTTAAACCATGTGCAACTTTAGTCGAAAGTACTCAGTTGAAATTCAGTCTAACCTGTTCATGTTTGTGTTAAACCATGTGCAATTTTAGTTGAAAGTACCAGTTGAAATTCAGTCTTACCTGTTCATGTTTGTGTTAGACCATGTGCAACTTTAGTCGAAATTCAGTCTTACCTGTTCATGTTTGTGTTAAACCATGTGCAACTTTAGTCGAAATTCAGTCTTACCAGTTCATGTTTGTGCTAAACCATGTGCAACTTTAGCTGAAAGTACCAGTTGAAATTCAGTCTTACCTGTTCGTGTTTGTGTTAAACCATGTGCAACTTTAGTCGAAAGTACCAGTTGAAATTCAGTTTTACCCGTTCATGTTTGTGTTGAACCATGCGCAACTTTAGTCGAAAGTATGAGTTGAAATTCAATTTTACCTGTTCATGTTTATGTTGAACCATGTGTGACTTGAGTTGAAAGTACGAGTGGAATTTGGAAGGACAATACTGACAGATGTACGAATTGTCGATAAACACTTTAAAGTTCGAGTCCGATGAACCGAGGGACAAGTTCTGAAAACAGTAACAAAACAGTGGTTTTGAAAATATAATAAAAGTATACACAAAAGAAATTTAAGAGCAGTTCCAGAATTAATCTCATGGTAGGGGAGGGGGGTTAAATTTTCTATATGTATGTATCTACAAGTGAAAGATGTGTGACACCCACTAGACATGAATGATAATTATACTCCCTTCTGCTCCCACCACCAAGTACTAGAACTGCCCTAATATACATATATAATAATTCAGTTTGTTGGTATTTATGACTGAGAAAAACACTACATTGTATCTATTTAGTTGTAATGAAGGCAATATCATGAATATAGATACATGTAGTTAACGTTACAATCTATAAATATAACACCTACAAAAACAAATGTGTGTGTTTAACGACCCTGAAATGTTTTTAAGAAAAAATAAAAAATAAAAATAAATAAATAATAATAACAATAATAAACTTTTAATATAATCACAATCCCTGATGTTTTGCAACCAGCAAACTAGATTCGGAACACCTCAGCCAATTACGGGTTTTTCGGTTTGATTAGATTAAAAAAAAACATAATAATAATAATAATAATAAAAAAGTTCCTACCTACCCACCCTATGTTTTTCAAGGTTGATACCTGAAACACACACATTCTTTTTAGGCCTAATTTTTATTTATATACAAGATGTAGAATGATGCATATTGTGCATAAAGGTAATTAACAATGCTATCTATAAAGAATTGTACATGTAGTTTAAGTACAAAATATTACTTTTTAGGGCCTGAAGAGTGTATTAGAAATTGGGGGGGGGGGGGGGGGGGAGACTGTGAATTCAGTACCTAGGGGATGAAAATACATGTACGTATTTAAGGACCCTATTGGGGTGGGATTTTGGGACATACTCATCTGAGAATGTTTTCAGGTGTGAACATACAGCATTTCCAGCCTTCTGAATAGATTAACAGAAATAAGTGGGGAGGGAAGCTATGACCCCTACAGTGTCTGTTATGTGGCTCATGGCTTTGAATGTCTTTTCTCATCAATTTTTATTTTTATTTCCCACTGAATATACAGCATACATAGTAAATACTTAGTAAAATCTCTGGATAAGATACATACATGAATAGTCATCACCCCACACCCACCAACCAGCCCCTACAACCCAGGCACATATGTAACAACAGTGTGCTAGTATTCAGCAGATTATCCAGTTGCAATTTTTGAAATGCATACTTTTCTGCATACCCAGAACAAACACTGATATTGAGTCCATCACACTTCAGTAACAGAATTTTATTCTAAAACTTTCTCCAGCCAGTGTACCACAACTGGTATATCAAAGGCTGTGGTATGTACTACCCTGTGTGTGGGATGGTGCATATAAAAGATCCCTTGCTGCTAATCGAAAAGAGTAGCCCATGACGTGGCGACAGCGGGCTTCCTCCGTCAATATCAGTATGGTCCTTAACCATACATGTATGTCTGACACCATATAACCATAAATAAAATGTGTTGGGTGCGTTGTTAAATAAAACATTTCTTTCTTTCTTTTTGACTAAAACTTTCATTTCATTTCAACTTATTTCTGTGCTTATATCCAATTAAGGTTAAAGCACGCTGTCCTGGACACACACCTCAGCCATCTGGGCTATCCGTCCAGGACAGTGAGTTAGTTGTTAGTGGTTAGTGAGAGAGAAGAGAGTGTAGTGGTCTTACACCTACCCATTGAGTCGTTAAAACTCGCTCTGGGTGGGAGCCGGTACCGGGCTGTGAACCCTGTACCTACCAGCTTCAAGTCCGAAAGACTTAACCATGACACCACCGAGGCCGGTCTATTCTAAAATGTAAAACTAACCCTAGTGTTCAAACTGAACAAAGAGCTGAGATGGCAAAACTACCAAATTTTTGACAAGTAGTCTTTGGAGGCATCTTTTATATGCACTTTCTCACAGACATGACAGCACATACCATGACCTTTGTTATACCAATCATGGGGCACTGGTTGAGATGGTAACAAACACTAATGGAGAATGGATCCACCAAGGAGCTTTGTCCCTCCAAACCTAGCGCCTAAGACTCTACAGGGAATCGATCCCTGTCGGTAGTCCCATTGGGCTATCTCTCATTCCAGCCAGTGCACAACAACTGGTATGTCAAAGGCTGTGGTATGTGCTGTTCTGTCTGTGGGATGACATATATAACACATCCCTTGCTACTAATGAAAAATGTAGCAGGTTTCCCCTCTAAGATTACAGGTCATAATTACCAATGTTTGACATCCAATAGCGGATGATTAATAAATCAATGTACTCTAGTGGCATCGTTAAACAAAACAAACAAACTTTAAGACTCTACAGACTGAGCTAGATCCATTCCTGGAACACATCATTGCTTTTTCATAGCCCAGTGGTAAAGCGCTCGCTTGATGCACGGTCGGTTTGAGATCGATCCCCGTCAGTGGGCCCATTTGGCTATTTCTCGCTCCAGCCAGTGCACCTTGACTGGTACATCAAAGGCTGTGGTATGTGCTATCCTGTCTATGGGATGGAGCATATAAAACATCCCTTGCTGCTAATCAAAAAGAGTAGCCAATGAAGTGGCGACAGCGGGTTTCCTCCCTCAATATCAGTGTGGTCCTTAACCATACATCTGATGCCATATAACTGTAAATAAAATGTGTTGAGTGCGTCGTTAAAATAAACCATTTCCTTCCTTCCTTCACTGCTTACCTTATCCTGTGTTTCTGAATTTATGTCAGCCACATCCTGCTGAATCTGTTGCTGACCGCTACTGTCCATCGACGTCTCATCTTCAGAGATGTATTTCTCCGACAGTGGCTGTTTCGGTAGCGTGCCTCCAGAACCAACTGGCCACACCTAGTATATATAAGCAAAGCAAAGTGGTCAGACTAAGCCCACAGCTAAACACTGATGTGGAATGGCAGGTGTGTGGCACAGATAGCCACAAGAGACGAGCATCTGTAGCGGTTGGAGAGACAAGGACTGGGATGTGGAGGTGGACAGTGACAGAAGTTGACAGACAGGAGGAGTTGCTGAATCGGGAAACAATTAGATGGAATTCATAGGAGTGAAAGGAAAGGGCAGAGGGATAAAAAAAAAAGTGATTCTTCAGGCCCCAATGTCACAAAACATCTTAAGCCTAGTTTTGCATGTAAACGTAAACCTATGACTATTTCAACCACAATTCTTCTTATTATTATAGTACAACAAATATGGTTTGAAGTACACATATTTCATTTTTCTTTTTTGTCCTTAAAATGCTCCATCTTCCGTAATGATGTAATTTGCTCCGTGAAATAATTGCCAAACACATGTATATAAATGATCAGTACAACTGCTAGTTGCAGACGTAAACTTAAGATGTCTTGTGAAATAGGCCCCTGTACTATTATAAGCAATAATGTATGGTTAATTACCTACAGACAAAGAGGAAGGAAACCAGGGAACGCGTTCACACACACGATAATTTTTTCTATTTAAAACAAAATTTCATTGTGTTGCCCTTTTCCTGAGTTAGTTCATGTTCCCTTTTTCACTTAGTACCCTCCTCTAAAAATATTTACTGGATCCACACACACACACACGCACACCCCCCACCCCCGACCTGCGCAATAATCCTGGTGTATCTTTCCTGCTGCTCATGGCCCAGCTGCCCATGCTCAAATACCAGCCCACTTCAGAGTGTTTGTTTAATAACAACTCTGGTCATTTTAAACAATAGCTATATAGTGTCTTATTTCCACGGCCACACACAATACATTGAAATGTTTTTCTTGACGTTAAGATTTTTTAGCAAAGTCGCTGCCACACACAACACACTGAATAGATTCTTCTTACCGTACACATAGACATGTGTTTCTCTCATCCTCAGGTATATGGAACAGAGCTATCCCATCAAAGAAAGCCATGTAAGAAATTTCTATCTTACATGGGATATCATGCGCTTGCGTTTAACATGACGTCGTTGGTAATATATGATGTCATATTAATGTGAGGTGGTGACATGAGGTCATTAGACAGAGATTTAAATTAATAGCTGTTATTAAAACCTTCATTTTAAAAGCTATCTTTTTACACATGACCGCATATGATGGAGTCTTATATTATTGACGTTGGATTTCTGAGTGAAGGCGCGGCCACACACAAATGATTTTTCTTACCTTATGCGTAGACATGTGTTTCTTGACGTTGGATTTCTGAGCGAAGGCGCGGCCACACACGATACACTGAAATGGTTTTTCCCCGGTGTGGGCTCGGATATGCTGCTGGAGGTCGAAGTTTTTCGAGAACGCCTTGTCACAATACTGACAGCGAAGTTTTCTCTTTGATGATGCTTCGTCCTCATTCGTATCCGCACGTTTTCTACACAGGATCTTAGTGACGGACTGGTTCTCGGCAAACACGGCTATCACGTTAGACTGGGCTGATTTCCTACCTGTGGAAGAATTATAGGATATTAAACGAGCTTCCATCTCGCAGCATGCTATGTCCCGAGTGACATACTTTTGCAATTGTCATCTAACAGGAGATGATATATAGTAAAGTTCTTCATGTATCAACTATGATACCATTGTTGCTATGGATACCATCGACACGATTAAGGAAGGAAGGAACGAAGGAAGGAAGGAAATGTCTTATTTAACAATGCACTCAACACATTTTATTTATGGTATATGGCGTCAGATATATGGTTAAGGACCTCACAGATATAGAGAGGAAACCCGCTTTTGCCACTTCATGGGCTACTCTTTACGATTAGCAGCAAGGGGTCTTTTATATGTACCATCACACAGACAGGACAGTACATACCACGGCCTTTGTTACACCAGTTGTGGAGCACTGGCTGGAACGAGAAATAGCCCAATGGGGCCACCGACGGGGATCGATCAAAACGCGACAGCGCATTAAGCGAGCACTTTACTACTGGGCGACATACTGCCCTGGATGTTAAGGAAGTATTACCCGTCCTTTTACAAAAATATATCTGCCATATTTTTATTATTACTAGGAAAATCAGGCATTGAAATTTTGGGAAAAATTTTTTAGGATACTGTTGTAAAATAATTTAACTTCTATACCAACCTGCTTTTGTTGGACTAGGTTTCACAATGCTCTGGGTTTTGCAGTCGGGAATGGTTGTTATGGTAACTTGTGGTGTCATAGTTATCGGTATCGTCGTGGAAACCACGGTATTGGTAAGTGTTGAGCCGTTTGTTGAGAAACTTGGCGTTGAGTTTACTGGGCTCAAAATCGTAACATTACTGCCTCGACTAACATTGGTAAATGGTGCAGTCACCTGGGAAAAAAAGGAAAGGAAATGTTTTATTTAACGACGCACTCAACACATTTTATTTACGGTTATATGGCGTCGGACATATAGTTACGGTCCACACAGATATTGAGAGAGGAAGCCCGCTGTCACCACTTTATGGGCTAATCTTTTCGATTAGCAGCAAGGGATCTTTTATATGCATCATCCCACAGACAGGATAACACATACCACGGCCTTTGATATACCAGTCGTGGTGCACTGGTTGGAACGACAAAAAACCAATCAGCTGAATGGATCCACTGAGGTGGTTTGAGCACTCAACCGACTGAGCTAAATCCTGTCCTATATTACAAAGGATTTTAATATATACATAAATAAATTCTGAGAGATATTTGCTGCCTGCTGACCATCAATTTCGAGCATTGTTTAATTTTTCCTTAAACTCTAAAAAGGACTATCCTGAGTTTTCTACAATCATGTAACAATGGGTAATTCCATGCCAGAAATCTTCCCGGGTGACCATCTTCAATTTTGAAATAATTTCACTTATTTGTGCATCGATATAAATGATGGATACATACATAATTTTGGGACCAAATTCTTGTTAGTTTTGAAATTATGGTTAATCAAATGCTGGGCCCGTCATCCCATGTTTGGCACTCGCAACTTTGTCAAGTTGACGTAAGATGTTTTTGATTAATAAAATTTTGTAACAAATAGTGTTACATATTAAATATATTATCTTTTTTGAAATATCAGTGTCTGTATATTCAATGTGTTTTTGATCATCCTAATATTTGTAAGTAGCCCAAACTGGATTTGGTATCCCAATTTCGTACATAAGAAAAAATATTTATTAGAACACTAGGATGATCACAAAAACGTTTACTATACAATCGTTAATAATTTATTTTTAAAAATATATTTAATATATAATTACTCGTTAAAAACTTTGTTGGTCAACATAATTTAAACAAAAACAAAAATTCTGAGATATATTTATTAAAATAGTCCTTCCATTACACAGACACACACACACACACACACAGACACACACACACACAGACACACACACAGACACACACCAGAGCCCTCAAAAGTACCCGGTCTCTGGCGGCAAATCGCCGCCTGAAACAGCTTTTGCCGCTGCCTACTTTTTGTTGATGGTAAAAAAGAGGCCATGAGAATGCATCTCAGAGGTTCGATTTTTCAAATGTTTCTAGGGGAGGGCCCCCAGACCCCCCGCTTTGCCCCCTGCTATCATCACTGTTGTAGCCTGCTACTTCTTAAACTATTGAGGGCGCTGACACACACTAAGATGAAACAAAATATACCTGTAGTTACATATCGATGTACAAAAAATATACACATACATGTTCAGACTCATACATACATGTTCAGACTCATACATCCATACACACATACATATATGTACATTCATATACACACATACAACATTTCATTATATAAAACATACACAATTATAATTGGGTTGTATATCTAGCATCTACATGTATATGACAACCGAAATACAAACACACAAAAACTAAATATTACTATAAAATTCTGTCCAAATATGACCTGGCTACATATTACATAAATTATGATATATAGCCCACTTTGTTTGAAATGTATTGTGTGCACTTTTACTATAATGATGGATGCTTCGTTCAATTATATATCTTGATTTTAAAATATATTTGGTCAACATCATAATAATGATCCTGAAAACCCAGGATATTCCCTTTAAAGGGACATTCCTGAGTTTGCTGCATTGTAAGAATGTTTCCGACTAATAAAATATTTCTACAACTAAACTTACATATTAAATATATCTTGTGTTTCCATGAGTTTGTGGTCGTCTTAATATTTGTAAGAAGCCCAAACTGGATTTTGTCTTCAAATAATTTCGTACATACAAAAAGAACCACATTTTAGGAAATAAAATTAAATTTAACCTAGTACATATATTAGAACGATCAGAAACATGTTTAATATACAGCCACTAGTATTTTATGTAGGAAAATATATTTGATACATAATTACAGTCGTTAAAAAGTCGATAACATCTTAAAAACTGCAGCAAACTCAGGACTGTTCCTTTAAAGCTGAACCTGTCAAATAGTTCTGTGATCAATCTGATCCAGCTGATGAAGTGATGTCATGTCGAGCATCATCAAACATGCATCTTGTAGCCCATCCAAGTGGTTTTAATGGAGCTGCCAGTTAAAACACATTTGATTTTAACTTATTTCCGTGCTTATATCCAATTAAGGTTCAAGCACGCTGTCCTGGGTACACACCTCAGCTATCTGGGCTGTCTGTCCAGGACAGTGGGTTAGATGTTAGTTATTAGTGGTTAGTGAGAGAGAAGAGGGTGTAGCGGTCTTACACCTACCCACTGAGTCGTTAAAACTCGCTCTGGGTGGGAGCTGGCACCGGGCTGCGAAACCCGGTACCTACCAGTCTTATGTCTGATGGCTTAACCACGACACCACCAAGGACGATACAAGTGATTGCTTGGTCTCTCTACGGGCTCAGTGCATCTGCTTACCATCTGGATTGTGGGGGCCTGCAGCCCCGGGTCAATGTTGAAGGTCATGAGGTCATCTGTGAGGACCATGTTCTGTGGAAGTTGAGATAAAGGTGAGGTAGGTAATGTCCCGTAGGTAGGAGCTGCCAATGATGCTTGAGACTGCTAGCAGAAAGAACAAGAAATTTTATTATTAAACAGTCTTTTAATATATATATATATATACATGTATATAAGAAGAAATAAATAAAGAGGAAATAAGCACAATGTTATGCTGGTTCTGCCATTAAATTAATGCAGTTTAATTTGATTTTCAGGTTCTATTCAGTTCAAGGTTTCTGCTGTTCTGGGCACAGACATGAAGCTATCTCTGTGAATGTCGAGGACAGTGGCTTAGTCATTACCGATCAGTGAGAAAACCAGAAGGTTTTTTTTTTTGTTTAACGACACCACTATAGCACATTGATTAATTAATCGTCGGCAACTGGATGTCAAACATTTGGTAATTTTGACACGTATTCATCAGAGAAAACCCGCTACATTTTTACTTATGCAGCGAAGCATCTTTTATATGCACTTTCCCATAGACAGGAAAGCACATACTACAGCCTTTGACCAGTTGTTGTGCACTGGTTGGAACAAAAAAAAAACTCAAGCGAGCACTCAACCAACTGAGCTAAATCCTAGACTGGTCAGTGAGAAAGAATTTGGAACAATCAAGGACTGTTCCAGACTGCATCACATGGTTGTTGGTGCGGGCGGGGGGGGGGGAACAACTATTTTTGCATACCAACCACCGACAAAATTAAATTGAGGTTAAACTATGTACTAGGTATATAGGAAATAACATGTTAATGACATAAGATATCAGCTTTTGTTCTGTGACAGCAAAAATAGGAAATTTCCAATTTGGACGATATCCTAAATCATTAATTATAGTCAAGTACTCTTATAATAAACTAGAAGGGACCATAATAACTATTTCATTATAGTAGTTTGTTATACACATTTGAAGAATATATAGCGGGGAAACACAGCTCTCTTACGCTCTGCTAGACAACAAAGCATCCTCTTTACAAGTCTTTAGCACTGCACTGCGAGATCGCAAAGTTGCGAGAGTTTAATGAATTAGGCCCCAGGTCGTTCTATGCAGTAATTTGTTCTAAGCGTGTATGGTCTAAGACTGTGTACATTACTGTAGTTATTATTTGTATCCTGTAATACATAATATATAAAGGGAAAAAACTATTATTTCTGTTCATTTCAGCTACAATGTATGATGACCTATGTCAAATTTTGTAATCTATGCATGTAACATAACATGACGTCAAGTCATAATCTGCTAGTATATACCAGGGCTCGAACTTAAGAATTTGTCTCCCAGAGCAATTTTTTTAACGAAATGCCATGGGTGAACCAGCCCACAAATGGCAATTTTGAGCAATTATTTTTTTAAAGTGACATTTGCAGAAAATACTGTCGGTGCCATCGCTAAGTTCGAGCCCTGTATACGTTTATGATGTTGCTTTAATCGGTCACAATAATAGGCCAATATTACACTGGCTGAAAGATAAATAACGGTGACCCAGCACACTCGAAATAATAACTCTGGTGCCTCCTGCCCCCCCCCCCCACCATGTTACCAATTATGGAACAGCACGTACCTGCGCAAGAGGTCTTTGAACCGGGACAGTGCTGGTGAATGTTCCACTCGCGTTTGAGATGTTGCCGGGGGCAACGGAGCGCAGGACGACGGGTATCGTAGGCGTACAGCGAGTCTGTTTGTGACTGACGAACGCCGACAGGTACGTGAACTGCTTCTTACACTTCCCACACTGGAACAAGTCATCTTCTTCTGCGACTGTTTTACAACAAACAAATTATAATAATATTAATATTTAAAGGGACAGACCCTAGTTTCAGCCCAATGAAAATGCACACTATGTTTAGTTAATCTACAAACCTGTAACACATTTGGATAAAGTTACAATTGAGTGAATCATGAGTCTGTGACTTTGAAATGGTGAAATACCCTCTAAAAATAGACTAAAACTTCACTTCATAACTGTTACTTCTCAGACGCATGTGCGTTTTTAAAACTATGAGAAATGCATTTTGTGATATTAAAAACACCAGGATGACCAAAAACACTTCGAATGTATGGAAATGGATAATCTAAACAATAAAATCTAAGTAAAGTATGATTACAGTTATTAAAAAAGGCTCTAATAGTAAAAAATATGCCTTAGAGTTAACTAGGGTATGTCCCTTTAATATATACAAAAATAAATAATATATGAATATTAATAATATATTTAAAATTCACTTTCTCATTTTAATATTCATGTTGGACAAACATTTCTCTACACTTTATACATATTATTTCTATACAAAGGCGGACCCTTTATAGTTTGTTTTGTTTAACAACACCACTAGAGCACATTGATGAATTAATCAGCAGCTGTTGGATGTCAAATATTTGGTAATTTGACATATAGTCTTATAGAGGAAACCTGACATATTTTTCCATTAGCTACAAGGGGTCTTTTATATGTATCACCCCACATAAAGGATAGCACATACCACGACCTTTGCTATACCAGTCACTGTGCACTGGCTGGAACGAAAAATAGCCCAATAGGCCCATCGATGAGGATCGATCCCAAACCAACCACGCATGAAGCGAGCGCTTCACCACTGGGCTACATCCCACCCAACAAAACCAATATATATATATGAATATTAAATATTATATATGAATATTAATAGTTGAAATAAAAAAAATTCATTTCAATATTCATGTTCATATTCACATTTCTCTACACTTTATACATATTATTTCTACACAAGGGCGGACCCATGAAATATTTTAGAGTGGGGAACAAGGTCAAGGATCAATTCCTGAAAAAGGCACTTCAGTAAGGTTGACATTTGTGACATGTAAATTATAAACAAATTGGTCAAAAAGTGGCACTAGAATTTTTGTGAGGGCAGATTTCCCTGATATCCACTCTTGTCTTTTAAATAATTTTATAATTTGCATACGTGTACATGTATACTCTTAATAGCAACCCCATCGGTGGGCCCATTGGGCTATTTCTCATTGCAGCCAGTGCACCACGCCTGGTATACTGTATCAAAAGCCGTGATATATGCTATCCTGTCTGTGGGATATGGTGCATATAAAAGATCCCTTGCTACTAATGGACAACTGTAGCGGGTTTCTTTTCTATGACTCTGTCAAAATTACTATATGTTTGACATCCAATAGCCGATGATTACTAAATCAATATGCTCTAGTAGTGTCATTAAACAAAACAAACTTCTTCTTCTTAATCTAGCAAACACAGTCCATCTTCTCTTGATCTTTTTTTAAATGACGCACATCCCACATTTGAGTTTCTCTTGGATGGTTCAGCTTTATTAAAAAAGTTGTCTCCCATTTTATACATTGGTGGAAAGAAATAAGGGAACACATCGAATTGTAGACCAAATTTAATTTATAACTAGCGTAGTAATGTCTGTATTTCATACCAAGTTGTAATGTGGGATTGAATGTCTGTAGTGTTGAATGAGCTGCCTATATGTTCCCAGTCAACTTCTGACAATATGAATAGATTTTTGATGCAGTCATTATTTTTTATTGCTATCTGTGTGATCCTTTATTTCTTTCCATCACTATATATGCTGCCCCAAGGAGAGTATTCATAGGAATTTAAGTGAACAAAAATAGGTTTGTTTTGTAGTTGTTTTAATTTGTGATTGATATAATAAATTACCTTGACTTTCTCCAACAGTCTGTGAATCGAGAAGTGATTGTACTGCAACAGCTGTCTGGTTGTCAACGGTAACACTGCTACCTGAAAAAGCCCAAAACATAAACACATGCAGTTCTCAGACATGTAGGCTAACTATTATTTAAAATAAAATAATAGTAATAAATTGTCTGTAACTTAAATGATTAATAAAATCCAGGGCCCAATTTAACAAAACATCGTTACGAGGTGATCGTAAGCCTAGTTTTGCACGTAAACGTAAATCTATGACTAAACCACAATTCTCATTATTATTATAGTACAAGAAATATAGTTTGAAGAACACATATTTAATTTCTTTTGTCCTTAAAATGCTCCATCTTCCATAATGATGTAATTTGCTGCATGAAATTGATGTCAAACATGTGTATATGAATGACAGTTTACTAACTGCTTGCTGCAGACATAAACATACAATGTTTTGTGAAATAGACCCCTGGTGGGATCAACTTTATTATACATCTGTTAGTTTTACTACATCCCACCTCACCATCGCACCAATGTATCTATAGGGCAGACAGCAGGGCATTGTAGGCAAATTTGTAAACTAATGTTTTATAATTCATGAAAAATATGGACAGATCTGTACAAAATCAGTATTTATGTCTGATGGTAAATTTGTTTTGTACTAGCCATGGAAAATATCACCACTGTGTTGATGTTGGGCCAACAGAAGGCCACTATATATACAGTAGGCAAACACATTTTATGAGCTTTCTTCTCTTTTTTTTTTTAATTCAAACAAAATGAAAACAAATATATATTGGTCTACATTATTATTTATATACGATAGTAAATTAGTGTTGATCTAGCCACAGAAAATATTGTTACTGATCCAACGTCGGGCCGATGTAGGCAAAAAATTTGTGCATGGGGCACATTAAGTCAATACTAATCCTAACATGCATGGCGTGAGTTGCTTCCCTCTACTTAGCAAATTTAACATAGCGAGGTTATTTTAAAAGCTTTTCGTTGAAGATTTATTTTATTAATAATTATTCAATCAGGATTTTGTGAGTATGGTAGGTTATACATTTAACTGGTTTGTGCATCCATTTGTTGCACTATTTCGGTTGAGAACGGTTGAAATAATGGCACCACAAGTTTTGAATACAGGCCATATATAGGGCATTTAACAAGATCCAGATGTAGAAAGAATTACACTTACATTTTCTACATCCCTCAGGACTAGCAAAAAAAAAAAAATTATCTTCTTTTTTCTTAATTAAAACAAACTATGGATTTATTTATATAATTATTATTAACAGCCCATGGTAAATTAGTGTTGATGTAGTCACAGAAAATATCGTCATCGCGCTGACGTCGTGTCAACACGGCAACAGCGGGCCGCTGCAGGAAAAAAGTGCTGATTAGTAGCCACTCATTAAAATGTCATTTCCGACCATTCGCCAACATTATGAACGTGTTACATCGGGTTGACAATGCATGATTGCTGGAGGTCACGAATGACGTTTGTACCTCAACTGCCCTGAACGAATACGCCAAGTGATTTTTTTATAAAACTTTTTTACGTATTTTCATACTTTAGTGCGATTTGAAAGTACCAGTTACACATAAACTGGATTCACGTGGGGTTCAAGCCGGTTACGTGTACTTTCACTTTGTTGTTTATCGCCATTCCATGAATGTTGACAACACCCAGCGTTAAATCAACACCCGTAACGAACGTTTACTTAATTTTCCAGTAAAACACAACAATAACCACATTATTTTTGAGCTTCATGGTCAAATACATTTATTACTAGTTTGTGGATAACATCTTAGGCAATCAAATACCTCATTTTACTACTTATTTAATTTAACACGATTCATTTATCGACAAGGCGTCCAAAATGGCGGAACACCACCAACAACACCGACTACCGCCGCGTCACGTCTCGAATGGCCTCGGATTTTGTGTACAAAAACATAGATGCAGTCTTTTTTATTTGTTAGGTTAGTTCTCTAAAAAAATGACATTTTATCACATTTAATAAAACAATGCATATTTACCAGTAAGCGCGTCAAAAAAGGATTGAGCCATCAGCAATATTTTACGATACTAGCGACCCCTACACTACAGTAAAAGGTCCTTGATGACGTATTATCTCCCTTTTCTATATGTACGTTTAAAAGGATTAACATTTTACCTACTGTACAGACGCGTGTGCTGGAATAATAACTGGGGTGGGGGTGGGTGGTATAGACTGTGGCGAGCGAAGTTTATAGTGGGGGTCGACTCAAGCTGCCCTCCCCCAAATATATTGAAACAAAAATAATATTTGCCTGAGCGGGGAGTCGATCCACACCTCCGCTTACCTAAGCTTAGGTAACCGATTATTCGATTACGTGACATACCAGTATAACGCACACTTTTATAGTGTCGACATGAACGTACAGCATTTCTTATATTTGTTTAAAACGTAAAGTAACATTTTAAAAGTAGCCTACGGGACATAGTTCTCCCCTAGTTACGGTATTGTAACGGAAACTTTCGCCTTCGTCTCAGAATAGAATACTTGACCGTGTCGATGTCTGCGCTACGTTATCGTATAATATAATCTAAGCTCTCCCCCAGCTCCGATAGGCCTAAAGGTGGTGGTTTTTTTTTTTTTTTTTTTTTTTTTTTTTTTTTTTTTTTGTTTTTTTTTTTTTTGGGGGGGAAGGGGATGACCATATGCTTCCCCTCCAACGGCTACTGCAGTTGAACTAAGTATCAGTTCTTGTTTTAAAATAGTAGGCTATAATAATTTTGGCAACAGATATTTTTAAATTTCATATTGTAATGGTTTACAGCATAGGCCTATAGCCTGAACATTGCATTTAGCGTAAATTTAAAGTCGCGTGACCTGCACTCGAACAAAGCAATTCACCTGAAATAAGTGTCCCAATTTTATTTACAATCTAATTAAAATTAGCTCCACTATTACATGTGGATCTAACACCAGCCAGTTGGAGCTCATGTCCACCAATCAAAACCTTACTTGCAGAATCCTGCCAGTGATTTAAAACTAACAACACTGCGTAGTCCCCAATGTCCACGTAACATTTCGTCTGTAAATAATAATTTAAATATTGACCAATCACACTTCGCCTTTTATAACGTTATTTGGGAGCATACAAATTCTAAAAATATCGGGTGAATCTATTTTAGTGGCCGCAGTACAGCGAACCATACCAATACGTACGGGGTGGGTTATCAGTCTTCAATTTTACATTAAAAATTATTTATTTAATTATTTATATAAAAAAAACCCTAACTAAATCAGCCTTCAGTTTTACATTACAAATTATTTATTTTATAAAATAAAACATGTTTTAAGGCATTCGTAATTCACACGAAACATGTCGTATACCCTCAGGATAATTCGGAATGTTTTCAAATTATTTTTAAATCACTGGCAGGATTCAGCAAGTAAGGTTTTGATTGGTGGACATGAGCTCCAACTGGCTGGTGTTAGATCCACATGTAATAGTGGAGCTAATTTTAATTTGATTGTTTTATTTATTGTATAACTGAGGTGCGGGTCATGTAAATCTGTAGGCCTAAACCCGCTCCTTCATTCGAGGCGGGATGCGTAGCCCAATGATAAAGTGCACGCTTGATGCGCGGTCGGTGTGGAATTGATCACTGTCCATTGAACTATTTCTCGTTCCAGCCGTGTGTGCTGCCCTGTCTATGGGACGGTGCATATAAAAGATCCCTTACTACGAATGGGAAAATGTAGTGAGTTCCCTCTCTATGACTGCGTCGAATGACCAAATGTTTGACATCCAATAGTCGATGATTAATAAATAAATATGCTCTAGTGGTGTTGTTAAATGAAATAAACTTTTTTATCACAAGTCTATGGGTCCTTGTTCTGTATTATTACAAAGCATTTACATTTTTACTTATTTTGAAAGCGACTTTTGAAAAATACAATAAATAAGTATGGAGGAAAATATAAAAACGTAGCACCAGGCGGAGCTCATTAGAATACGTACAGCTGTTATGCCAAGCATAGGGTAGTTGTTAAGCGACGTTATTAAACCAAAGTATGCACTTTCGGTTCAAAACGATTCCTTTTGTCCACATATAGGGGAAAACATGTAGATTACATTTTTTAAAGGATGCAAGATTTTCCAGTGATATTAATCGGATTCTAATCTGTCAAAGTTATGTCACGTGACATGAATCTGGTTTTTTTGGAATACCTGTTTAATTGACATTGATCTCACGATTTCTTCACATATATCCATTTAATACCATTGATCACACCCAAACCATCAAACCAAGTAAGATTTAAGCCATTTAGTTCAATTTGACCTACTTATACCAAAAGTAAGTCACCATCTTGACCTACTTATAATACTAAAACTAGGTCATCAACCTTGTTAAAGGTTTATTCCAACACATTTTAAAGGGACATTCCTGAGTTTGCTGCATTGTAAGATGTTTCCCAATCTAATTAAAATTAGCTCCACTATTACATGTGGATCTAAAGACAGCCAGTTGGAGCTCATGTCCACCAATCAAAACCTTACTTGCAGAATCCTGCCAGTGATTTAAAACTAACAACACTGCGTAGTCCCCAATGTCCAGGTAACATTTCGTCTGTAAATAATAATTTAAATATTGACCAATCACACTTCGCCTTTATAACGTTATTTGGGAGCATACAAATTCTAAAAATATCGGGCGAGTCTATTTTAGTGGCCGCAGTACAGCGAACCATACCAATACGTACGGGGTGGGTTAATATCAGTCTTCAATTTTACATTAAAAATTATTTATTTATTTATAAAATTTAAAAAAACCTAAATCAGTCTTCAGTTTTACATTACAAATTATTTATTTTATAAAATAAAACATGTTTTAAGGCATTCGTAATTCACACGAAACATGTCGTATACCCTCAGGATAATTCGGAATGTTTTCAAATTATTTTTAAATCACTGGCAGGATTCTGCAAGTAAGGTTTTGATTGGTGGACATGAGCTCCAACTGGCTGTCTTTAGATCCACATGTAATAGTGGAGCTAATTTTAATTAGATTGGATGTTTCCGACAAATAAAATATTTCTACGATTAAACTTTCATATTAAATATATTTGCTTGTTTAGAATATCAGTGTCTGTATATTCAATGTGTTTCTGGTCGTCTTAATATTTGTAAGAAGCCGAAACTGGATTTTGTCTTCAAATAATTTCAAACGTACGAAAAAACTATATTTTAGGAAATAAGATGAAATTTAACCTAGTACAAATATTAGAACGATCAGAAACACGTTTAATATATACAGCCACTAATATTTTATGCAGAAAAATATATTTGATATGTAGCCTAATTACAATCGTTAAAACGTCTCTGTTAATCAATAACATCTTAAAAGGTGCAGCAAACTCAGGAATATCTCTTTAAAACATATGAAATGTTTTCATAATAATATGTAAGTGGTATGTTAATACAAAAAAATACAAATGCAAAAATGGACTAACCTTGGACTTTTCTGAATGGTTTCTTACTCTTGACCACACTCCCCCCTAGTGACAAAAGGCAGTACACTGAAGACTGGCTGTGACGCACTTGCACCTTGCCGTACAGCCTTTCTTACATCCACAGAGGATCAACTCGTAACATGAGTCCTCTGCCTGATGCAAGGTTGTCCACAAAGGTTTCTATTCATCACGATTATTCAATGTCCAACCCCAATTTTGGGGGATGGAAGAGAAGGAACGTTTTGCAGACACTGTCCCCATAGCAGTCATGAATCACTGTCATAACAGATATCAGGTGTGCGTGAAGGGTGAGTATATCCTGCCCCACCAATGGTACTCATCACAGTTAACAGTTAGTGTACTGATACCATACACCAGGGGGCGAGATGTAGCCCAGTGGTAAAGCTCTCGCTTGATGTGCGGTCGGTTTGGGATCAGTAACTGTCAGTGGGCCCATTGGGCTATATCTCGCTCCAGCCAGTGCACCACGACTGGTATATCAAAGGCCGTGGTATGTGCTATCCTGTTTTGTTTTTTAAAATTTATTTCACCTGATTTGCCTCTGCCACTTCTAAGAAAACTTTAAAATACATTCCAACAATGAATGTAAATATAAAAATATTTATCCATTGGTACTTTTCCGTGGTATGTGCTATTCTGTCTGTGGGATGGTGCATATAAAAGATCCCTTGCTACTAATGGAAAAAATAAAGTGGGTTTCCTCTCTAAGATAATCTGTCAGAATAACCAAATGGGATCGATCCCTGTCACAGTGGGTTCATTTTGGCTATTTCTCGCTCTGAACCGGCCTCGGTGGCGTCGTGGTAGGCCATCGGTCTACTGGCTGGTAGGTACTGGGTTCGGATCCCAGTCGAGGCATGGGATTTTTAATCCAGATACCGACTCCAAACCCTGAGTGAGTGCTCTGCAAGGCTCAATGGGTAGGTGTAAACCACTTGCACCAACCAGTGATCCATAACTGGTTCAACAAAGGCCATGGTTTGTGCTATCCTGCCTGTGGGAAGCGCAAATAAAAGATCCCTTGCTGCTTATCGGAAGAGTAGCCCATGTAGTGGCGACAGCGGGTTTCCTTTCAAAATCTGTGGTCCTTAACCATGTCTGATGCCATATAACTGTAAATAAAATGTGTTGAGTGTGTCTTTAAATAAAACATTTCTTTCTTTATTTCTCACTCCAGCCAGTGCACTACGACTGGTATATCAAAGGTTGTGGTATGTGCTATCCTGTCTATGGGATGGTGCATATAAAAGATCCCTTGCTGCTAATCGAAAAGAGTAGCCCATTAAGTGACGACAGCAGGTTTCTTCCTCAATATCTGTATGTTCCTTAGCCATGTCTGAACACCATATAACCTTACATAAAATGTGTCGAGTGCGTCGTTAAATAAAAATTCCCTTCCTTCCTTCCCTCTTGCACTGCCACTCCACCTAGTTTACTAAATCAAAACTTAGCACCAGACAGAGCTCATTAAAGTACAGCTGCGATGTCAAGCAGTGGTGAATCAGTCATAATAGTGATGATATCAGGTGTTCATGAAAGGTGAGTATATCCTGCCCCACCGGTGGCACCCATCACAGTTAACAGTAAATGTATCGATACCATACATAAAGGGACGAGACTTAGCCCAGTGGTAAAGTACTTGTTTGATGCATGGTCGGTTCAGGACTGATCACTGTCAGTGGTCTCATTGGGCTATTTCTCGCTCCAGCCAGTGCACCACGACTGGTATACCACCGACATGTGCTATCCTGTCTGTTTTTTAAATTTTATTTCACTTGATCTGCCTCTGCCACTTCTAAGAAACTTTAAAATACATTCCAACAATGACTGTAAATATAATATTTACCCATTGGTACTTTACTGTGGTATGTGCTTATCCTGTCTGTGTGATGGTGCATATAAAAGATCCCTTGCTACTAATGGCAAAAATTTAGTGGGTTTCCTCTCCAAGACAATCTGTCAGAATAACCAAATATTTGACACCCAATAGCCGATGATTAGTAACATCAATGTGCTCTAGTGGTGTCATTAAACAAAACAAACTTTCCATTGGTACTTTTATTATGTATATTTCATAAACCAAAGTCAACACTAAATGCATTGGCTCATAAATCCATCTTTATTATATCATCAAAGATTATTAGGAATGTAAAAATCACAATTTACGATGATCAAAGAAGGATGAACAAAATAACTTTGGACGCGATATAATATTATATTTATCTTACTAGTCACACATATATAATATATATATATACACATGCAAACAATCAAAAGTGTCTTAAGTGAACTCCCAAAGAAGTCTGATGTTCAGGAGAGAGTAACATGGCATTTTTAAAATACAGTACAGAAAGATGTTGATTAAAGTTCAATTTGTACTATGTTAAACCTAATGAGAGAACAGTAAGGTGGCATCTTAAGTTAGGTGACTGATGAATCAGTTCCATTCATACATTATACGATTCAGAAATACCATACAGTATGTAGCCTCTTACGACAATTGTTTTCATAGTACAAGTCCGTTTCTGTTTACACTAAAACATATCATGTGGAATAATAGTTGGCCTCTTACAGACAGGTGGCTGATTAACACGGTCCGACTGTATTACTAATAACAACAAATTTAAAACATCATTAGCAATGTAGTCTGATTTTTTATTTTTTTTACTCAATAAAACCCCCCAGCAAAACAATTACAAGGTACATTGTAATTCAGTATTGCCATTAACATGAACTTTAAAGGCACATTTAAGCTAATTTTGGCAAATCATACACACCATAAAATTATGTACCTACGTGTATACCCTGTTACCAGCTTTCACTAAAAATGTTTTCTGTTAATAATTTCAGTTTTCTTTTCGATGAACCGATCCAAATTATGTGCCAAAATTACCTCTGAAAACTGAAAATCTTTATATTTTGGACTTAATCCTACAGGACATTCAAAATTCACCAGCACCACAAATGCCCCCACCCGCTACCGACCCTGGTCGGGCTGCTGGTGTTCTCTTGTACTTGCCAGCATGGGCGGTCCCTCCTGCTATCCACTCCAAACCCTTTCCTGTCCTGGATGGAGGAGCCAGCATGGGCGGTCCCTCCTGCCATCCACTCCAAACCCTTTCCTGTCCTGGATGGAGGAGCCAGCATGGGCGGTCCCTCCTGCCATCCACTCCAAACCCTTTCCTGTCCTGGATGGAGGAGCCAGCATGGGCGGTCCCTCCTGCCATCCACTCCAAACCCTTTCCTGTCCTGGATGGAGGAGCCAGCATGGGCGGTCCCTCCTGCCATCCACTCCAAACCCTTTCCTGTCCTGGATGGAGGAGCCAGCATGGGCAGACCCATGACAGGCGTGTGCCACACCAGCTTGCTCTGAATGTGCATGTTAATCCCTATGACCTGACCTGATAATTTCAGTTTAAAATAACCCTAACCCTTTTCAAGTTCTTTTTACATCAAACCGAACAGAAATTATTGTGAGAAAAAAAAGAACAAAAGAACATGCTAGCTGCAATATTGTTTAGTTCTGTTATTTTGTTTCATCATCAACTTCTAAGGTGTTCCAAATTTTAACATATGGTGATACTTCTGCTAAAAACCTATAAACCCCAGGCACAAACGCCTGTAGTTCATTCTAAACGTATAAAGCCAAACCATTAAAGGGACTTTTATCAGTTTGCTGCTATTGTAATATGTTTTCAACTGATAATACATAACATTTATGACTGACAAATTGTGACAAATACTCAGTTACTCATGTGACCTTAAAAATGAAGTTTAGATTTTTAAATTCATAAACAACAAATAAATTTGATTTCTCGACTTTACATTCTTATTGTCTATATAAATCTATATTGTCTATATATAGAGGATAATAAGCGAGTTACCAGTTATTATCAAATTTATGTCCTGAATGACAAATGAAAATTATTTCACGAGGGACATAAATTTGATAATAACTGGTATAGAGTTTGTTATTCTATTTATTACCTCAGCTATTGTTTTCTCTAAAAGCGTTTATTTTCGACACACATGAACACACAGTTATAAAAACAATTTAAAAGACTTTATGCACTGTTCTGAGTATTGCTATAATTTTGTAATTTAATCACGTTCATAGATAATTTTCAAAACAAAAGTTCTCTTTATTCTGGTACAAAATCTATAATGAATTGCATTAAAATGACATTTTGTTATACATTTAACACCAAAAACAGAGAGCCATAAATGCAAACTCTTTAAACTACATGACGTCATTTTGTGTTTGCCAAATTGTGATGACATCATATTTAGTACCGACAAGGTCATTGGTTTGTAAGCATCAAATCATCCAATAGTAATATTAGTATTGTTTGTTTGACCAATGCGGAATATTTCCCACTGAGAAAATATGGAAAATATTTTCCCTGTTATGAGTGACCGCTGGGTAATAAAAATCTATATTGTCTGTATAGATCTACAAATTAATATTATGATCATGATTTAACAGAGCCATATATATTACTTATACAAATAAAACAACCTCTTTGTAAGTTTACACACAATTTCAACTCAACAACTATTAATTCCAATACGTGTACACACTGCTCTAATTAAATATAAAACAGATGAAAGGAATGTTGAATGACACCTTAGCACATTGTTTCATCAGTGACTATTAGATATACATGAAGATATTTTATATATAAGTGAGGATTTGTCTCTCAAACATGACACTGTGTGAAAATTATGACTTCTCTTAAATATTATAGCCATAGATTAAACTATGAATGCGGTGTCATTAAACTGACATTTTTTTTCCTTGGCAATCTGCTACTACTGTTCCACAAAATATATACATGTACATCAAATATTAGTTACTGTAGAGTTACATTAAAAAAACGTTTCTTAACTTTACACTTTTAAATCTTCTTTTTTTTGTTGTCTTCAGAACAAAGAACCAAAATTTAAAAAATAAAAAGAATATCAAATGATGGATAAGATACCGAATTACTGACATGATGGACCAATATAGAAACATATGACACACTCTGTACCCCCGTGTCTTATAAAACGTTTTGAATCTCAGACTCAATTATAAGTCTCGAGGCTAAGACTCAAAAAAGGTTTTATAAGCATGGGGCCTGGTATTTAGCTTTCATCTTCCCAACAGCCGTGAGGGAGATTAATGTATTTTAATTACTTACTGGTATTGGACATAATGCATGATTGTATTTTAAATTTAAACACAGAAACTGAATGTTAATTTAGGGCGAAACAAATATTTATGAAGCTGTACACTGAACAGCAGTAAAATGTTCAGTGTCAAAGATAACAAAAAATTAAGTGTTGTTTGATTTAAAACGAAGCTGTTAACTGAACATTCTTTTATATTTTTAGGCTTTAGAAAAAAATATGAATTGATCTATGGATTTCTGTAATATTCACATACATGTAGCTCTTATTGTTCACTGAATTTGTTGCCATACTGCAATAAAAAACGGTCACAAGGGTTAGAAGACTCATTTACAATAGCAGAGCACTGTTTTGAGCATATGGTTCGATTGTACACAGGCAGCAGTTGTACGAGGGAAACCGAACTAGCTCTTGAGACTGAACACCATGGTTAGAAACTGTTCGTATGTGATCTGTATCCACCCGTCCTGATCCGTGTCGTACAGCCGGAACGAGCCTGTTAGAGTCTGAAACACAAAACAGTGAATTAGTGATTTCCCTAGAAATTTGGCAAGGCATGGTAGACCAAACACTTTTGGGGCATTTTCACGGCACTTTTTTTTCCATTAAAAATACACAAAAATTAATTGAAATAAACATTAATGTAATTGCTTTAATAAATGAATGGCAAAAGATATAAAATGCATATTTTATTAATTAATAATACCTTTTTGGGTGTTTTATAAAGGCAATGTTAGAATTAATTGGTGAAAAAGTCTTGTTTAATCTCAGGGCAGCATGGCACTGATTACGGCAACATGGTGCTACACTATTGAGGCATGGTGCTGCACCATGCTAAAACAAGCTAGGGAAAACACTATGAATATACACAAAAAATAATAATACTGCATCGTGTGAATGGCTGTCCCAAAAATATGAAACTGAGGGATGTGATACCAAGATAGAAACAAGCATGCTGTGCTACTGCTAAAACAATGTATCACTATGTCCCATAAAGTTTCCTAAGTTCAGGAGCCAATAACTCTGTCAAAATGGGCCAAGTCAAACTTTATCCCGACCGAAACAAACTGTATGCCGTGTTCAGAAAAAAATAAAAGAAATAAAAGCAAACACAAAGTTACAGGTTAACAAAAACTATTGCCCGAGCTTAACAGTGTCTTCACAGGTGGACTGCAGAATTGAGAATGAGGTTACAGGTAGTCCGTGCAAGGATATCACTACGCATATCTGGCAAGGGAGAGAATTCTGCAGTGTGAAGGTATGACTCAGGCATAAGTGTTGTGCAAGCATAGTAAGTTGAATAAGACTACTAAAATAAAAGTTAAAAATTCAGCTGAATATCTTGAGGAATTATGTGAAGAAAAAAAAAAAAAAAGAGTTGAGAAAGCACTATGTGGGATAGACTGACTGACTGACAAACACACGGACAGGTGGAGATGAAACCTATAGTCCCCTGAGCTCTGCCATGAATGTATAATGGAGAACGAGGGATGGGGTTGGAGTATGGACTGTTCCTGACTCTGTAAACAGACATGTTAATGCCACTGACCTGTAGAACCACACAGCACTGGATAAAATCATCAAAGGCTATTGTTCCTCGACCCTGTCTGTCAAACTTCTTAACGAGGATATCGTAGAATCGGTCAGACAGCCGGTAACCTGAGGAAGTAAATAAATGAACCTAACAATGAATGAGTAAATAAATACACAAATAACGGAATGAATGAATAAATTAAAAAATGGGCGATTTCTTGAAATTTGTGGTGTTAAGAGTGATTTTGTTTCATTCATCATTTTGATTAGTTGAGATGTGCACCACATGTATGTTGTCAGATAAATCAACTGTTAGGAATTTTAATTTTTATGGGGATTTTTTTTAAATAAAAACTAATAATATTTGGATTTATTTAATATGTAACAAACAATGAATTGTTGTCAACGGTACATGAACATTATTTTATGGCAACATCTTCCTTTAAAAAAAAAAAAATTACTGAGAAGTTCCTAACATGCAAAAGACAAGAATACCATTAAAAGCTTTGAAGTAGCTCTGTTATTTTATGTTTTTTAATATGTTTCATTAGTGACTTGTCCCATCCACCGCATTAGCACAACACAAGCTAAACTTCAAACTGATTCCAGCTTGCTTTCCCAACTGTCTACAGACAGATCAAAGTGAGTGATTTGTCGAGTAAGACGAGGTGGTGTTCTAGAATGAATGAAGTGAAGTGATAAAAATAACCGAGGAACTGGTGTCATTTTGTTGATTCCATTTCTATATTTTATACATAGATTATAGCTAAAGTGTTCTAAATGTACATGTAGCTATAAAAGCCACTGTGGGTGAACTTACCGAAAGATGTGAGTGCATTTTTTAATTCATTCTTGTCAATGGACCCGGAGTTATCTCTGTCGTAACTACGGAAACACTGCTGCCAGTCAGTGACGTACTTCCAGAGCGCCGAGAACTCCTGGAAGTTGATCGTTCCTGACTGGTCCCGGTCAAACATTCCTGTCAAGTAGGAACAATATTAATATTAATACTAATGACAGAAATATCACAGGTAAAAAATATATATAATTAAAAACACGTGAAAATTAACACTAACATTAGTTACCGTATATCTTCGCCTATAAGTCGAATTTTTTTCACCCAAAAATTATTTTATAACTTGGGGGGTCGACTTATAAGAGGGTAAAAAAAATTCACCAAAAAATATTACTGTTTTGGGGATTATTTTACAAATTTTATTGTTGAAGTATGCCATGTATTTATACTCAAATATGTTAATTTGACACATTTATTTTTTATAACCTTTTTTTTGGCATTAGAACGGTTTTGGTTATGCGAAAAGGCGTACGATCTCACTCACATGCCAAGACAACAGTCCACTTAGTTAAATTAACAGTCATCACTAATACTAAATGGTGGGAAACATTTTTCAATACCAAGATTTGCCTGCCACAGTAAATCAGTACTGACACGATACTGATACAGACTGGTACTGTATATATGGTATACTGCCCAGCTCTGACAACAGCAAATAACGAAAGCAACCATGGCTCTTGGTAAAATGTGAGCCCTAAAATATCAATCCTCCAAGTTACATCACTGCTCAGACTTGTTTTGTGCACATCAATATGAATATTCATGTCTATTAAGTTATCTTACCAATCATCAATATCAATATTCATATATATTAACTTACCAATCATCGGTATGAATATTCATATATAGACTCTATTAACTTAACAAAAATCAGTATGAATATTAATATCTATTAGCTTACTAATCATCAGTATAAGTATTCATATAGATCTATTAACTTACCAATCATCAGTATGAATATTCATATCTATTAACTTACCAATCATCAGTATGAATATTCATATCTATTAACTTACAATGTACCAATCATCAGTATGCATATTCATATCTATTAACTTACCAAACATCAGTATGCATATTCATATCTATTAATTTACCAATCATCGGTATGAATATTCATATCTATTAACTTACCAATCATCAGTCGAACTGTTTCTGGATTGAATGGAGTCCATGTTCCTTTAAAAATTAAAATGAATAATAACAAATAATTTAAACATTTCTGAATCGTGTACATTTTGTTTTGAAAATCATTCAAATAACAACTGACAGATAAAATATTTAATGTACTATTATTAGCATTAAAGGTTACCAACTGATATTAATCTTATATTAATTAATAAAGGTTATCAAAATGGATGTGCCATAAACATTTCTGTTACAAAATGTTTATTCAACCTGTGTAAACATTAAAATGATAACACTCATTGTAAATACATATGTTATAAATTATATGAGATACATTTGTATGAACTACTTAATACATCTCAAATATAGTCACCACCTTGGTAGATCCATTCAACTGATTGTTTTTTCTCTTGTTCTAACCAGTGCACCACAGCCTGTCAAAGGCTCTGGTATGTGCTTTCCTGTCTGTGGGAAGGTGCATATAAAAGATCCCTTGCTGCATTAAGAAAAATGTAGCGGGTTTCATCTGTTAACTACGAGTCAGAATGACCAAATGTTGACATCCAATAGCCGATGATTAATTAAGCAATGTGCTCTAGTGGTGTCATGCCCTTTTACTATATTATAATAAGTATTAAATTAGCATAGCTAGACTATACACTACTAAAAACACAACACAAACATGCATGCCATAATGAAATTTTGTTTTATATTTTCAGGACATTGAAAATACTACACATCATAGACTTGCTTTTCCATGCTCACACATCTTTGCAAGCTGATCACAACTGCACATACATCAGTGATAGTCCAACTGACAAATACATCTAGAAATTAACTTGTTCGCCAATATTTTCACTTGTCCAAATTATCTTGGCTTGTACTGTAACTCACATACCATATACATGTACGTGATGTATGACCAGGTTTGTTTTGCTATATAGTCTGGATGTTGTTAAACACTCTTTTTCTTACCATTCGACAAGGCTTCTCCAAGTTCATTAGTCGAAATGCTGCCACTGCGATCCTTGTCAATCCTACAGTAACAAAAACTCTTAACTGCAGTAACAAAATTTCATCAAGCAGAACTTTGTACATGATTGCCGAAGTGATCATGTCACCAAATGCTGGATTCTGTCCACTGAAGTCTGAACTCTTGATATCGGTTCATTAAACTGTTCATGCAGGGCAAGAAAGCTTAACCTTTATACACAAATTCAATGCAATGTGGAAAACCAAAATTTGGTATCTAGAATTACCATTGACATACATGTACATTTGTACATGTGAGTTGTATCACTGTGAATGTACAATGAGTATCAACAAGGTTTTTCAGCAACCAATTTACTGAACATCCAGTCCTATGCAATACAGTCAGATACAAGTACATGCATATGAACAGAGAACAAAATTGTACGTAACAATTTCAGAGTGACATATGGAATGTCATGGAATATATTTCAAAAGACACCCCAGGTCATTGTTTAATTTGTAACCATCATATGGATATTTGAATATGTACATCAGTGTTTCTGCCAGAAAGAAATTTTTGGGTATATGGCGCTATGGAACTGAATGCAACCACAGTCAACAGAGGGTATGGGGGGCCTCCCCAAGAAAGACAATGGGTTACGTTTAGGGTTATGGTTAAGAAAATCATACAGTAATGATAATAGTAATTCATTTTGTCAAAAAGTTAACTTAAAAAAATGAAATCTGTCAAAATACATGTATCTGGGTATGGTGCCATACCCGTTTTACCCTCTGGCAGAAACCCTGTACATGTCAAAACCGAAAACCTTTAACAAAAGAACATCCATGTATATGAACAGTAGTGTATAGTCTATGTTACGTTAAGACTTATAATAAGATACATTTGTACCAAAAGGGCTGAGTTAGCAGACAGTGTGTATAAAAATTAAGGTTTCTTTATATATAAAAACATGTATGCATGCTATGCACATTGCATGAAAAGCATGGGAACATACAAACACAAAAGGGAAACAAGCAAGTAATGGTGGACAAAGGTGAACAAATAGCTTAAATCTGGCTTCCATAAAACCTGCAGCAGCTTGCTGACTGACTAATCAATTTATTTTTTGTCTGTCAGTCAGTAATGTGTCACAGATTGCATGAAAACCTATACAAACCTATAATTATATACTAACTACTATATATACTCGCAGAAAGAAGTTCTTGTGCACCAAACAAAATGGTCTCAAACCAACTGCAAATCATCTTACATATATGTACAGTGAAACTCCTCTAAACTGGACACCCTCTATACCAAGTAAAAAAGTCTGGTTTAAGAGGTATCCAGTTTAGAGAGGTTCTCTATGTACAGTACAGATATTTAAAAAGGGGCTGAGAAAAATGTCTAGTTTTGAGGGAATTCCAGTTTTGAGAGGTTTCATTAACAAATTTTTTTTCTTGAAATCAATTTTATTTTACTTTCTGTTAAAAATAATATGTTGTACAATACACAGGAACATTTTCCCGAAAGTATACATTATGTGCAATCATTTGTACATTCAAAACCAGCTGTATATACATTCATGTACATATTATTGTATATTTCTAAGAGGGAACACATAGAATTTTTTTTTTTTTTTGAAGAAGGCATGAAGTATCATGACACTTAAAAAAAGAAGAAAGAGTTAACATAACTGCCCCTCCCCCACACCTGTAAATTTAAAACACATGCACTCTAACAGTTGAATGCATGTACAGTCAAACATCACGATGACATTGATGTGAAATTAGTCAGATTCTGTGCTGCTGTGAATTCAGATTTTGGACCAGAAGCATTTAGTAAATAAACATTATGAGAAGGCATTGAAAAATATCTTGATTTCTTCACTTTTGTAAATCCAGCAGAATCATAAAGTTGAAAACAAAATCCCCAAATGTAATGCTTGTGGATATTATACAAAGTGTTACAGGTCTGTATTTACAGTCACTGGAATTTACAATAATTAAAGGTCATGATCTGAAATATTTTCAAACATTATGATATATGTCATGCCCACGGGGTGGACGAACTAACTACATTTACAAATGTACAGGTAGGTGGTGCATGCCCTCCAATTCAACACAAAACAAAGTTAAAAAAATAAACAAAATATAACAACAACATAATTAAAACCCATTCAAAAGTCATGACATTTAAATATTTAATATGCACATGTATGTACATGTATGTATGTGCAACTTTAACACCTGCTTGGTTACATTTTGTGTTGACACAATTTTAAATATTCCCATGCTCATTAACATTTCACCTTCAAGTGCAAATGACGAAAACAAGGACAGGCACAAGTAATACTTAGTATATATACAGTACAAGCCATATACACATACATGTACATGCATAGTATATACATGCATACATGTATGTAAAACTGTAAACAAAGAGATTGTCAATTTGGTCAAACATCACGATGACATCGATGTGAAATTAGTAAGATTCTGTGCTTCTGTGAATCCAGATTTTGGACCAGAAGCACAAGATTATGAGATATCTAACCCTGTTTAGTATAAAACTGTTTTTAGTTAATAAATTATACCTAAATTATTGGCTTTTCAAATAATATTCTAAATTTCTGAAACTGGCTCTAAGTAAACTCTTCTGCCTGTCCATGCTGGCACTATGCAACATGAAGTCAAAAAAGAAGAAAAAAGGGTAAAATTATAAATGGGGGTTATACTGACGTCATCGGAGACAACTCTTACCATTTGACAAAGCGTCTCCTAACTCCTTGACTGATATCTGTCCACTCCTGTCTCGGTCAACTCTAAAACAATGTGTTAGTTTAAAAATACAGGATCAAACAAAAATTGAAATATTATGTTTTACTATATATATTCGTTAAACAAATGTTAAGTGTTGTATGTATATAAATTAACAGGACCTAATCATAATGTGCATGAGTGCCAAGGTTTAAAATGACCAATACTACTAAATTTTAGTTTTCTTTATTATAACAAATTAACGTCAAGCTGTAATGAAAATGTAACATATGGACGTGCAAGAAAGCACTTGACAATGTGAAAAATAGTTGCAACAACATGAACAGTTATTAACTTCAAATGTCTTCAATACACAATGGTCTGAAAAAAAGATATCAATTAAAACACACACCCACCCCACTCCAGAAATGAATGTATAAAGTAAATATCACAATAAACAACATGAATGTTGAAATGAATCGAATTCGTAATTAGGTAGGTGATCATTAACAGTTACTAGTACGCCAAACTTAAGGAAGCCGTTTTTTTTTTTAAAGTTATGGATGGTACTGACTTTTCAATGGTGAAAAACACAAATGATGTAGACATATTCTGTTAACGGACCAGGAAGTGTTGTTTTAGTTCACTTTGATTTTGTTGATAAATGTGACGCCATTTGATTGTGCGTGCTCGTGAGCTTTAGAAAAAATGTGATGTGCGCAAGTATTGATTACTCTACAGTTTCTAAAAATATACATATTTTATAGTTAAATGGTGTATTTTATAGTTAAAATAATTATGATATATGGATACTTGATTGAATATATTTTAGTTTTTTTAAATCTATTATTGCTCTAGATTATATAGCATTATGTAATTTGGGACAGCAAACTGTAGAAGATTACAGGCAGAGAATAAAAGAAATTGATACGGGTACACAATGGTTTTGTCTTGGTGTAAATAACCAATGGGATTAACACATTTTATATGAAGGTTAGATGATATATATTGTTCGTTAACTAGAGCAGAGACAGAAAAATGCATTATATCTTCTCAGGCATAGACTGCAAATTGAAAAAAACAACAAAAAACCCAACAAACACTAATTGTTAAGTCAACATCATTCTTTTCTATCAGTTAAGTACTACAACTACAAGTCAATCGGCACCTGATATTGGCAATTTTAAGGATAAACAAAAAGGAGCACTTTAGGGGGTGGGACACAGCCTAGTGGTACAGGATCAATTCCTATCGGTGGGCCCATTGGGTTATTTCCTGTTCTAGCCAGTGCTCCACAACTGGTTTAAAAAAAGGCCGTGGTATGTACTATCCTGTCTGTGGGATGGTGCATATTTAAGATCCCTTGCTGCTAATCAGAAAGAGTAGAACATGAAGTTGTGACAGCAGGCTTCCTCTTTCATATCTGTGTGGTCCTTAACCATATAACTGTAAATAAAATGTGATGAGTGCATCGTTAAATAAAACATTTCCTTCCTTAATTACGTAAAATTAATGGTTTTAAGGGTTTGATACTTAAAGGGACAGACCCTAGTTTCAACCCATGAAAATTAAAACTAAGTTTAGTTAATCTACAAACCTTAACACATCTGGATAAAGTTACAATTGAGGGAAACCCGAGTCTGTGATTTTGAAATGGTGAAATACCCTCTAAAAATAGACTAAAACTCGACTCCATAACTGTTACTTCTCAGACGCACAAGGCATTTTAAATGCATTTTGTGATATTAAAAACACCAGGATGATCAAAAACACTTCGAAAGTACGGAAATTGATAATCTAAATCATAAATTCTAAGTAAAGTTTGATTTCAGTTATCACAAACGGCTATAATAGATAAAAATATGCCTTAGTGTTTAAAAACTAGGGTATGTCCCTTTAATTCTTTAAACTTTATTTTTGATGAAAATGCTTCTGAATTGTGAAGAAAAACCGTACAAAAGAATTATAAGTAGTCAACAACTAATCTGATGTTGATTGCGCGAACCGTACACAAGAAAGCAAACCGCACGGAATTTCAAGCATAACCATAATTTTAAGGCATAAAATCATAACGGAATCAGGGGCACTGACGATAAGTATCGTGAGTGTAATTACCTTTGAAAAACTGACATTAACCAATTCTGATCCGGCTGCTGGGGAGGAGGAGCGGGTCCCCGGTACTGTTGCTGCTGCTGTTGTTGGTAAGGATTGTACGCCATATTCAAGTCTGACTAATGAGATTGTGAAACAAAAATGTATTTCCTGAACCATAAGCTTCCGGAAATAACTCAGGTGATACTTCCGGTTCGTAACAGCAGGACCACAGACAATACATTTTAAGTTAGTATTAATTAATTATTATTGAGTAAAATGTTAAAATAGTTAATGAAATAATATTTATTTTAATTCATTACATGAATACAATATAATATTAAATTATTTAGGAGATCGTTCGAGTAAAGAGCAGTGCTCCGAATGTGTGGAGGAAATTACGGCCAACTCGTGGATTGTTTGTGTGGTCAGAAGAACTTCTTTGCTTGATGGACTTGGGATGAAACTAAAGTAAAGTTAATGAAAACAACTTATTCTGTTTAACTCCTTAAATAATAATCTTGAGTATACTAATATGCTTCAGGTCCAAAGAAGCAAATAAATAATTTAAATTCCACCCTCCACCATAGGAAATGCTAGTTGGTCCCCCCCCCCCCCCCCCCCCCCCCCGGTGGGGTGTGGTTATGTGGGGGATGTCTATTACAGTAGGATGTAAATGCTGCTCTGGTAGATCACTTGTATGAGGGGTGATCGGTTGCAGATCCTTGATGGATTAGTTTTTTTTATCCATTTAATCCAGTGCCCTCTGGTAGATCAAAGGTGGTATGTGCTGTCCTGTACATATAAAATATCCCTCCCTGTTTTATTTGGTATAAATAGCGTGTGGTGACAGTAGGTTTGTTATAACTGTCTTGACCAATTTTTAAAATAACCATGTGCTAGTCATGATGCAAAAAAAAAAAATGTAGCCACAGATTAAAACAGAAGATGATCGAAGTACAGGTTAAAATGAACTGAAGTGTTAAATAGTGAATAATTGTGGTCTGAAGAATTATAATTTAGATGTTCCAAGGACACGTAGATTACAATTACATGTATAAATTTCTAACTGTAAGGTAAAGACATCCATGGATGACAAATGACGCAATTTAATGTATGTACAGACACAATCAACTGTGGATATATACATGTAACCATGACAGTGAATACCTGATGTTATCACCACTCTTATGTGAACATTAAAATTGTAGTTAAAACATTTCATTTTCTTTCAGGTTCATACCACTGTGACTTTGGATTTTGATTTTTTGACCCCTGATCTATCCCACATGATGCTGGATTAATGATTAGAAACGTGTACGAATGTTATATTAAAATTACAGTTAAAACATCTAATTTTTTTCCAGGTTGCTATGGATGTTGATTTTTCGACCCCTGATCTATCCCACCTGACGCTGGATGATTACAAACAGGTGTACAAATGTTACAGTAAAATTACAGTTAAAATATCTAATTTTTTCCCAGGTCACTATGGATGTTGATTTTTCGACCCCTGATCTATCGCACCTGATGCTGGATGATTACAAATTGGTGTACGAATGTTACATTAAAATTAGTTAAAATATTAAATTTTTTCCCAGGTCACTATGGATGTTGATTTTTCAACCCCTGATCTATCCCACCTGATGCTGGATGATTACAAATTGGTGTACGAATGTTACATTAAAATTAGTTAAAATATCTAATTTTTTCCCAGGTCACTATGGATGTTGATTTTTCAACCCCTGATCTATCCCACCTGATGCTGGATGATTACAAATTGGTGTACGAATGTTACATTAAAATTAGTTAAAATATTAAAATTTTTTCCCAGGTCACTATGGATGTTGATTTTTCAACCCCTGATCTATCCCACCTGACGCTGGATGACTATAAATACATGTATGAATGTTACATTAAAATTAGTTAAAATATCTAATTTTTTCCCAGGTTGCTATGGATGTTGATTTTTCAACCCCTGATCTATCCCACCTGACGCTGGATGACTATAAATACGTGTATGAATGTTACATTAAAATTAGTTAAAATATCTAATTTTTTCCCCTATGGATGTTGATTTTTCAACCCCTGATCTATCCCACCTGACGCTGGATGACTATAAATACGTGTATGAATGTTACATTAAAATTAGTTAAAATATCTAATTTTTTCCCAGGTTGCTATGGATGTTGATTTTTCAACCCCTGATCTATCCCACCTGACGCTGGATGACTATAAATACGTGTATGAATGTTACATTAAAATTAGTTAAAATATCTAATTTTTAAATACCCAGGTTGCTATGGATGTTGATTTTTCAACCCCTGATCTATCCCACCTGACGCTGGATGACTATAAATACGTGTATGAATGTTACATTAAAATTAGTTAAAATATCTAATTTTTTCCCCAGGTTGCTATGGATGTTGATTTTTCAACCCCTGATCTATCCCACCTGACGCTGGATGACTATAAATACGTGTATGAATGTTACATTAAAATTAGTTAAAATATCTAATTTTTTCCCAGGTTGCTATGGATGTTGATTTTTCAACCCCTGATCTATCCCACCTGACGCTGGATGACTATAAATACGTGTATGAATGTTACATTAAAATTAGTTAAAATATCTAATTTTTTCCCAGGTTGCTATGGATGTTGATTTTTCAACCCCTGATCTATCCCACCTGACGCTGGATGACTATAAATACGTGTATGAATGTTACATTAAAATTAGTTAAAATATCTAATTTTTTCCCAGGTTGCTATGGATGTTGATTTTTCAACCCCTGATCTATCCCACCTGACGCTGGATGACTATAAACACGTGTATGAACCTGCTGAGGATTCCTTTCTTCTGCTGGATGCTCTGGAGTCGGAACACACACTTCTTAAACAGATGAGGTGATTACGAAAAATTACAGAGCTCTTTTCAATTCCCTGAAAGAAAGAAATGTTTTATTTAATGACGCACTCAACACATTTTATTTATGGTTATGTGGTGTCAGACATATGGTTAAGGACCACACAAATATTGAGAGAGGAAACCCACTGTCATCACTTCATGGGCTACTCTTTTCGATTAGCAGCAAGGGATCTTTTATATGCACCATCCCACAGACAGGATAACACATACCACAGCCTTTGATACGCTAGTCGTGGTGCACTGGCTGGAGCGAGAAATAGCCCAATGGGACCACCAATGGGGATCGATCCCAGACCGACCGCGCATCAAGTGAATGCTTTACCACTGGGGATGTACGTCCCTCCCCCAATTCCTTGAATTACAGGGGACAATATTTCAAAATCTTATGTAACCGGAAGTCTGTTCATGTGAGTTTTACTTGGGTAACCGTTATGTGAACATAGTTCTCGTAACAGTTGAGTTAGACCTACCTGATCCTAAAACACTGTGCTACATTGGTGGTTCCAAAACATAAAATGACTTTCTCTTTCATTACTGATATATGGTACTTTTAATTTTAGAATGTAATTGTTCACCGCGTAACCAATTGGTGGTTCTCATGATTTTAAAGTTGCATAACCGGCACACAAACAGAACAACGGTTCTTGTTAAATATTGTGCCCTTAATTACTTAAAATGTATAGCAGTAAATCTATTAATTTTGTTAATTGTCATATTTAGTTCATACAATTATTTTAAACTGAATTTTTTTTTTCAGGCATGTGTGCAGGGAGTTGGGGTTTGGGGGTTGAAATCCCCCTTCGCCCTGCTTCAGACAAATTTTCTTTTTTTAAAATTATTTTCCAGGGAACCATTACCTGACACACTCAAAAAACATCGCTCACCTGTCTAATCCCCCCACCCTGTATAATTTCCTACACATGCACCTGGTATTTCTACAATGTGTTCTCTACAAATATTGTCTTACATTTACAAGAAGTTAAGTTAAAACTTATAACGATGAAGACGAAATCTACTGTATTCGACATGACAATAAAGTCAACCAGAAGTACAATCCATAGTTGGGTTTTCAGTCGTTTATCCTGCAACTACTGTTTCTATTGACAGAATATGATGACGGATAAAGCAAAGTCCAAGTAATCCAAGTAATCGTACAATGTGGCTGAAATAACAGAAATAATAGCTTTTCCCCTTAATTTTTATGGTCTTCAGGATAAAGATAATAACTAGTTAATGATGTCGGATATCTGCTTTATCCTGTTAAGGCCAAATGGGAAATTCCACTCGACTGAGCTTCGCGGAATTTCCCAATCTTACCTTCACAGGATAAAGTAGAAATCCGATGTCATTAGCTAGTTATTTTCTATTTATGTGTTGGATATCTGTCTTATCCAGAAAGCTTCAGCTGGTACAGCCAAGACACAAATGAACAAATGTCCATCTTTAATCAGTAACCCACACCCACTCCTGTTATTGTCTAATAATCACTGATGTGATCCTACCTACGAGACACACAAGTTGCATGTATGTAACAAAGTCTCTAATTACAACAGCTAAACAAACCAATACATTGATGATAAACAAGCGACTCCAGGAACCTCAGTTGTTGGTTCCAACTAACGTTTCAGTTTTCTTGGGTAACATGGGGCATGACGTACATGTATGTAGCTCACTTGATGTGCGGTGGGTCTGGGATCGATCCCCATCAGTGGGTCCATTAGGCTATTTTTCGTTCCAACCAGTGCACCATGACTGGTATATCAACGGTTGAGGGTAGTGCTATCCTGTCTGTGGGATCATGTGTATGAAAGTTCTCTTACTACTATAGAAAAAAATGTAGTAGGCTTCCTCTCTAAGAGTATATGCCCAGGCTACCAAATGTTTGACATACAATAGCTGGTGATTAATAAATCAATGTGCCCTAGTGGTGTCATTAAACAAAACAAACTTTAACTTTGAATAGATGGTACACCGACACCATTCAACACAATCAGGTATAAAATTAATACGTTTTATTTCTTTGACCTTCTGTTTTTATTAAGATATATTTTTTTATCAAGAATTAAGAATGTTTTTCTATCTTTATGGTTTGTTTACGTTTTTTTTTATTTTCAGACCGTCTGTTTGTTTGGAAGTAGGCTGTGGTTCTGGTGTGTGTATATCGTTTCTGGCCCAGATTATTGGACCTTCATCCTTTTACATGTAAGCTTCAGTTACCAAAGAAATTAGCAAATTAATGTGTATCTGTAGATTGTTTGTGGTAAAGCATTCACTTGATGCGTGGTCGGTCTAGGATCGATCCCCAGGGGGCTATTTCTCGTTCCGGCCAGTGCTCCACAACTGATACATGTACTAGTATGCATAATTGTAAATTATGTTCTGTGTCTTTTTTTAGCCCCAAAAGTCATCACAGTCTTGCATTAAATGTTTTAAAATAATACATGTAGATGTGTTTGTGTGTTGTAGGTGTACAGATATAAATCCTTCTGCTGTCAGTGTTGCCATAGAAACTGCAAAGAAAAATGGAGTTTGTGTCCAGCCAGTCATCAGTGATCTTGTGGGTTACTATGGTTACCATTTCTCTTTTTGTACTTTTGAATGAACATAATTATTCCACTACATGCTTACTTAGATTCACATTTTATTTTGTATTTAAAACACCATTGGTAAAATTAATCAGGAATTTCTTTTTTTTATTTGAAATACAATGGTATTTAAAACGCCATTGGTAAAATTAACCAGGAATTTGTTTTTTTTATTTGAAATACAATGGTATTTAAAACACCATTGGAAAAATTAATAAGGAATTTGTTTTTTATTTGTAATACAATGGTATTTAAAACACCATTGGTAAAATTAATCAGGAATTAGTTTTTTATTTGAAATACAATGGTATTTAAAACACCATGGGTAAAATTAATCTGGAATTAGTTTTTTATTTGAAATACAATGGTATTTAAAACACCATTGGTAAAATTAACCAGGAATTTTTTATTTTTATTTTAAATACAATGGTATTTAAAACACCATTGGAAAAATTAATCAGGAATTTGTTTTTTATTTGTAATACAATGGTATTTAAAACACCATTGGTTAAATTAATCAGGAATTAGTTTTTTATTTGAAATACAATGGTATTTAAAACACCACTGGTACAATTAATCAGGAATTAGTTTTTTTATCTGAAATACAATGGTATTGTTTCACTCAAGCCAAAATTTACAAGACTATGTGTACATGTATTTAAATTTCAGTTTAATATTGGCCAAAGTTTTCCTCAATTTGTATCTTGTTGTATACCTAATATTATTTAGGCCATAGTTTACTAAAATTGTATTTTGTTTTGTATTTTAAATATAAATCGGCAAAAACAGAAAAATTCATATCTCATCTCACTTTATTTGTTTATCAGTTCCCCCTGCCATTTTCCACTATATGATCAGGGCCCTGTTTTATGAACCGATCTTAGCGCTAAGATCACCTTAAAGGGACATTCCCGAGTTTGCTGCAATTTTTAAGATGTTATCAACTAACAGGACTTTTTAGCGATTGTAATTTCATATCAAATATATTTTTCTGCGTAAAATATTAGGGGCTGTATATTAAATGTGTTTATTTGTACTAGGTTAAATTTTATTTTATGTCGTAAAATATTTTGTTTTCGTACATACAAAATTTGTGCTTCTTACAAATATTAAGATGACCAGGAACACATTGAATATACAGACACTGATAGATATTCTAAACAAGAAAATATATTTAATATTAAAGTTTAATCGTAGAAATATTTCATCAGTCGAAAATATCTTACAATGCAGCAAACTCAGGAATGTCCCTTTAAATGTATAATGTAGCTATGTACATAAGGTGATGTTAGCACTAAGATCACTTCATAAAACAGGCCCCAGATGATATGTATATTATATACAGTAAACATAAGGTGATGTTAGCACTAAGACTGCTTCATAAAACAGGCCCCAGATGATATGTATATTATATACAGTAAACATAAGGTGATGTTAGCACTAAGATCGCTTCATAAAACAGGCCCCAGATGATATGTATATTATATACAGTAAACATAAGGTGATGTTAGCACTAAGACTGCTTCATAAAACAGGCCCCAGATGATATGTATATTATATACAGTAAACATAAGGTGATGTTAGCACTAAGATCGCTTCATAAAACAGGCCCCAGATGATATGTATATTATATACAGTAAACATAAGGTGATGTTAGCACTAAGATCGCTTCATAAAACAGGCTCCAGATGATATGTATATTATATACAGTAAAGTACACTTATAACAAACTGATCGCAAAGTCCTCTTTTTATCTCCCTATAAATTAATAACCAACTTGTGCAATGTGTACAACAAATATAACAAACTATTATGATCCCTTCCAGTTCGTTATGAGTACTTTACTGTACATCTATTATGTGCCAAAGTTCAAAGTAAAAAGTAAAGGTTTTATTTAACGACGCCACTAGAGCACATTGATTTTTTATCTTATCGGCTATTGGACATCAAACATATGGTCATTCTGACACTGATTTTTTAGAGGAAACCCGCTGTCGCCACATAGGCTACTCTTTTACAACAGGCAGCAAGGGATCTTTTATTTGCACTTCCCACAGGCAGGATATCACAAACCATGGCCTTTGTTGAACCAGTTATGGATCACTGGTCGGTGCAAGTGATTTACACCTACCCATTGAGCCTTGCTGAGCACTCACTCAGGGTTTGAAGTCGGTATCTGGATTAAAAATCCCATGCCTTGACTGGGATCCAAACCCAGTACCTACCAGCCTGTAGACCGATGGCCTAATCACGATGCAGTAAAGTTCAAAGAGTAAAACTGACAATTTAATTTTTCATTTGATTGATAAAACCCCCCCAACCCTAAATAAAAAACAAATTTGGCGTTTCCTTCATGTATTTGTCTCGTTATTTGACCTTTGTTTTCACTGTGGCTGGTTCCTTTCAGGTTGGAGGTTTGGAGACCAGACTTAAAGGGTGTGTGGACATCTTGATTTTCAACCCTCCGTACGTTGTCACACCAAGTAACGAGGTGATACTTCCTGCATATTTTTTCTCATTCCAACCAGTGCGCCACAACTGGTAAATTTGTTTTGTTTAATGACACAACTAGAGCACACTGATTTATTAATCATCGGCAATTGGATGTCAAACATATGGTCATTTTGACACAGTCGTAGAGAGGAAACCTGCTACATTTTTTTCATTAGTAGCAAGGAATCTTTTATATGCTCTACGCTACAGACAGGATAGCACATACCACAGCCTTTGATATACCAATTGTGGTGCACTGGCTGGACGAGAAATAGCCCGATAGGCTGTGGTATGTGCTTTCCTGTCTGTGGGAAAGTGCATAAAAAAAGATTCCTTGCTGCATTGGAAAAACGGGTTTCTTCTGTTAACTACAAGTCATGACCAAATGATTGACATCCAATAGCCGATGATTAATTAATTAATGTTCTAGTGGTGTTGTTAAACTAAACAAAAAAATAAATTTCCTGCATATTTTACTTTTTATATTGAACATACTAACTTTTAGCCTCGTGTACATGTTGTTTCACCTAGTTGTCAAGTAGTATCTCTTGCATCTATTTTTATTACTCATGTACACTGACGTAGCTAGGATTTTATGTTGGGGGTTGGGGGTTGGGTGGGGGGGCATCCCACACTATGTATGTATAATTTTATAAAATGTAATACAGTAAAAACAAAACAAAAGTGGTTTGGTGGTGCATGGGTCCGACTCCCCTCCCGTCTGCCCCCCCTCGCTACGCCGGTCCACCTGGTAAATATCCGAGTGTTGTAAATATTTTGTACGCACCACCAGGTCATTTTTGTTAAAGACGCCTTCCTTTCCTTAATTAAGAATACTAGTCTAAGAATTCATGATCATTTTGTGAAAGAACTGTTAGTGGTGTATAAGTTTAAACAGCAAATAAATTAAAGTAAAAATAAATTAGGTATTTTCCAACCAATCTAGAGTTTATGTTTCAGCTAGGAAGTTATGGTATCAAAGCATCATAAATAAATAAATAAAAATGAATGAACATGTATTTGGCAAACAATTCAGTTTTTCTTTTCTTTCAAGCAGGGTGTCAGAGTATTGAAGCATCTGATCATAAATATATGAATACGTATAATGAACTCTAATGAAAACACACTACCCAATTTTCAATTATTTCTATCACAATATTCGAGGTTGCTATAAAATGCACAATAACCCTAAATCTTTGTATAAAACTTTTGGGTTATTTATTGCCTACCAGAATACATCCAGTTGTACAAAATCAGTTATATGCATCATTATTAGTCTCATACCGGTCCCACCGGAGGGGACTGTAGGTTTCATATCAGTCCGTCCATCTGTCCCACATGTTTTCCGGACTTTTGTCTATAGCTTTATTATATACTGTTACAGATCAAATTTGACTTTCAAGGCAATTTACCCATTTTTGACAGTTATGGCCCTTAAAGCCGCACACCCTAGTTCCATCCAGCGAAAATAAATTATAATTTGGTTAATCTACAAACCTGTAACACACTTAGATCACTGTTTTATCAAATGGAGTGAAAAAGCAGGTTTTATATCGATAAATACCATGGGAATCCCCATGTCCCAATTGCTTGAAATAATTTTGAAAGTTTGTATTCTAATGTCACCGGTAGATGTCGCTCGAAGCACAACAATGCCTACGTCACAACAAATTTCACAGACTTGGGGTGCGTTCTTTTCACCTCTCCTGGACATGTTCCAACTGTTCTGTCCTGGTTGTATCCCCTCTCCAGATATCATAGGACTTAACAAAATTATTGGTTTTAAGGGTATGTAACGTTTTGTATTGAGATACTTACTTGTCTGAACTTTATTGTTACTGAAAATGTTCACGAACTATTAAGAAAAATCTCACAAATGAACAGCAACAAATTGGATGTTGATTGCGCGAACTGTGCACGAGAAAACAAAGCAAACCAAAATGATAACGGTCACGTGGTATACCAACGTCTGTGACATTGAAATGGAAATATCCCGTCTAAAAATAGATTAGACCTTGTCTGCTCAACGTTTTTTTCTCAAACGTGCGTCTGTTTTTCAGAAATATGAAAAATGCATTTTGTGGTATTACAAACACCAGGATTACCAGGATTACCCAAAAACACTTCAGGTGAATGGAAATGTATATTCTAAATAATAAACGGGAAGTAAAGTTCAATTTTATTTTATTTTATTCTCAAATCCTTTTCATAATTACAAATCTGACATTTGTAGTAGAGTTCAGTGTATTATCCAATCAGTCCACTGTTTTATCTTTCAGGTAGGAAGTCAGGGGATTGAAGCATCATGGGCCGGTGGTGACAGAGGGAGAGAAGTTGTGGACAGATTGTTTCCTCTTGTAGCAGACTTGTTATCTCCCCATGGTGTCTTCTACCTAGTCATCATCAAAGAAAATGATCCAGGTGAAGCCCTGTTCTCTTGTTATTACGTTCACTCTCAATCAGGGGGAAGGGTGGATGTAGCTCAGATGTTGCAGGATCGAATCCTCTCAATGGACTTGTTCCCAACAACTGGTACGTATTATCCCCTGGCCATGCCATGCCAGAGATCGGGTGTGGGATGGACGTGCCTGAACCTTTCTTGGATATAGGTGCATTAATACAGTTAAAAGAAAGAAAAAACGGCTACATCAAAGGCCATGGTATGTACTATCCTGTCTGAATCCACTACTGTTAGGTGTAGTTCAACAAAAATACATTCTCTTTTCTCTTCAATAATTAGTAATATATATATATATATCTAAATCTATTGAAGAATTCCAGTTGTATAACCAACAATGTTTTTTATTTAGGTACTTTTTTTTCTTTATTTAATGTCATGGTTGCACACATTATAACTTCACAATAAATAACATGATAAACAATATCAATAAAATAAATACACAGGCTGTAAATACAAATTCATTTCAATAAGAATAGTAATACACAGTAACTGTTGTTACAATTAATATGGACTTCATCACTGATCATCACATTGAGCTTTACATGCAGTGAATTATGTTTGGCTGTGGAACAGTCCGTTAGTGGAAAGGGTTTATGAGGATATAGCAAGACAAGTAATTACTGTCCAGTTTATAATTCATTGGAAAATAATCTTGACGTAACTGGGCCTATGGTTATAAAACATTTAAAGTTCAGACTTCATTAAACTCAGAAGTTCTGCATGCAGCTTGTGTGGTGTTGCCATGACATCAAAGTCTTTAGACTTTCCAGGAACACACCTCCAGACTTTAAAAAGTTCTATATGAACAGATAAAAGTCTGTTTTGTGACATAACTGGGCCTATGGTTATAAAACATTTAACATTCAGACTTCCTTAAACTTAAGTTCTGCATGCAGCTTGTGTGGCGTTGCCATGACATCACAGTCTTCAGACTTTCGACAAACACATGTCCAGACTTTAAAAGGTCTATATGAACAGATAAAAGTTTGTTTTGTTTAATGACACCACTAGAGCACATTGATTTATTAATCATCGGCTGTTGGATGTCAAACATATGGTGATTTTGACACAGTCATAGAGAGGAAACCTACATTTGTTATTAGTAGCAAGGATTTTTTATATACACAGACAGGATAGCACATACTACAGCCTTTGATATATCAGTCGTGGTGCACTGGCTGGCTACATGAACAGAGGTCTGGTATACAATGGCACAGAATCAAACCATTAGGTGTGCCTTCCTAAATAGTATCAAACCATTACCACAGACCAAGCTTGTCACATATCTTCATATAAAAATATACCATGTTAATTGTTTTTAATGTTTTTTTTGTGGGTTTTTTCAGATGATATCCGAAGTATTATGGAGAAACAGGGGTTAAACATGCAGGTTGTGAAGTCACGAAGATCAGGACCAGAGTTCCTCTCTGTTCTCAAATTCACAAGAGTTACGTGACCATTGTAACAGCCGACTTTGCTGGAAATGATTATTTCTTTGAACTGGTCTATGTATCAGTTGAACTGGTCTATGTATCAGTTGAACTGGTCTATGTATCAGTTGAACTGGTCTATGTAACAAGTGGCAAGTTCAAGATGTGACCCTTGAGTTCATCTAACACGAGCCATGTGACCATTACGATTATGGTACGGATGATCACACAACGGTGCACCATGTTATACCTTACAGAATATTGTGTGATCAAGTTGTGAACATAAAGCTACCCTCACAATTATGTTAAAACACTGAACATTAGCCTTTATTGTGATTGGTGGTAGCCCTTAAACAAAAGGTATGTAAACTCACAGAAAGAATCATAGTACTTCCTTCCTGCTTAAAAGATTTAATGGAGAAATGAGAAAGACATTGGACAAAACATTGGAAGATTTTGAAAAGTATGGGGTTATTGTGAACATTTCATCACAAAACTACATACATTGTAGGATAAGAACAGTTTTTTAATATAGATAAAATTAGGATTTTGAAAAGTATGGGGTTATTGTGAACATTTCATCACAAAACTACATACATTGTAGGATAAGAACAGTTTTTTAATATAGATAAAAATAGGATTTGGAAAAGTCATATTTTCATTTGTAAATGTTTTTAAATTTGAGCAATACTTTGTGTTTCCTTGTTATAATTCCTTTTTCTGTAGTTAAACACATGATTAAACACATAAATATTGACAAAACATTAACAAGAATGACTTATGTTTTGCAAATCAGTTCTCTACATCCAGATCACATTCATACCAGGAATCAATAAACATGTAAAAAAAGAAAAATATTCAAATAATACAGGGACTATATTGCACTAGACTGTTTCCTAAATATACTGATTCAACAGATGATATGAAATATCTAATTTCACAGTCTAACAGACTGGTTGAAGTTATGTGTAACATAATGTAACCTACATTCAGCCGGTTTTCACTAAACGTTTGCCAACTGGTTTATCTGGTTCCCGAAGTGATCAACTGGGTTTATGTGCAACATAAAAAACGGCTGGCTAAACTTTCTCCAATTTCAATAAAAAAACAGCTGACTTTCACTTTAGTTCCAGTTCCTGTACCAGTTACATGCAATGTGTAAAACATGTTCTATAATACTCTGAGGTCTCACAAATCCCAAGAATTTAAAATTGTTTCTTTCAAGTCGATTTCAAATCTTTTTCTCCAGATCATCCCTTAACATCTTCTAACTTGGGGAAAAAACCCTGTTTTATTTACAAGAACCAATGTTTCAAGGTTTTTTTTTCCCCCATATCATCCTTTGAAAGAAATCTTCTAACTCGGTAAAAAAAATTATTTACAAGAACCAATGTTTCAAGTCTTTTGTTCAGGGTCTGCTGTGTTGCTTGAGCCGAGTTCCTTCCACCACGAGTTGATATCGAGCGACACATATTTGCCCGTCAGAGACGAGTCATAGGGATGTTCCTGTAATGGGGACGTTACGTCATTTTCTATTTTTCCTTCGGTTACCAACGGGAGCGGCTTGCCTCCTGAAAACAAATATTTACAATAAATTTTCAGGCCTTTTTTTGTTTTAAAAGTGCTATTCACAAAATGTAAATTTTTTAGTTTTGTTTCGTTAAAGGGACATTCCTGAGTTTGCTGCATTGTAAGATGTTTCCATCTAATAAAACATTTCTACGATTAAACTTACATATTAAATATATTTTCTTGTTTAGAATATCAGTGTCTGTATATTCAATGTGTTTCTGGTCGTCTTAATATTTATAAGAAGCCCAAACTGGATTTCGTCTTCAAATAATTTCGTATGTACAAAAAAATATATTTTAGGAAATAAAATGAAATTTAACCCAGTACAAATATTAGAACGATTAGAAACATGTTTAATATTTAGCCATTAATATTTTATGCAGAAAAATATATCTGATATTTAATTACAATTGTTAAAAAGTCTCTGCTAGTAGATAACATCTTAAACACTTCAGCAAACTCAGGAATGTCCCTTTAATGTACACAATCATTGGGGAAAAATTGATGATTATGATCGGCCATTCACCAAGCTCTCTTGAACAACATCGCATCGCATCATATTTTTACTTTGCACTGTGAGATCTCAAAGTTGAGAGAGAGTTTAGTGAATTAGGCACCACGTCTTCATTATCTTTGGAAGTGCAGGCCGTTTGAAAAGTATGAATCTCTATCTACAGACACATCTAAAATTGATCTCTAGATGAAGAACAGGTAATAAATCTCATATTTGCCTGTTTACTCTCTAGATGAATGACAGGTGTAATCTTTAATTTACCTGTGAATTCTCTAGATTAAGGAAAGCAGGTGTAATAAATCTTGTTTTAAACCTGTGAACTCTCTAGATTAAAAGAGAACAGCTGTAATAAAGCATATTTACCTGTGAACTCTTTTGATTAAGGAGAACAGGTGTAATAAACCTCGTATTTACCTGTGAACTCAAGATTAAGGAGAACAGGTGTAACAAATCTTATATTTACCTGTGAACTCTAGATTAAGGAGAACAGCTGGAATAACACTATATTAACCTGTGAACTCTCTAGATTAAAAAGAACAGGACCTGGTGTGATAAATCTCATATTTACCTGTATTCATTTTCGTACTTCTCTTCCTTAGACTTGGTCTCTCTTTCTCAGCGAGTCTTGAACTGCCGTCACTCAGCGTCGGGGTGAGGAACTTGCGCACCGACTGACTCTGTAATATAATGTCAGGGGAATGTTACAGTTTTAGTTTTATAAGTAGTCCCAGCTGATGAATGAAACGTAAAGCAAAAATAGCTATTTATTTTGTTTTATGATACCTCTAGGGTATATTAATTTATTAATAAACGGCCTTTGGATGTCTAGACATGATACGTTTTGACAAGTCTTAGAGGTGACCTGCTACATTCCTTCATTAGCAGCAAGGAACGTTTATATGCACATTGTCAAAAACTGGACAGCACATACCATAGTCTTCCCCACCGGGTTTCATCGGCTCAGTGTGACCTTTCTTCCATGTCCATGACAATACCTCATCCATGTGTTCTTCCTGGGTGAAAACTCCCCCCTTAACCACCCCCACAAAGTACCACCCTGTAAACACCCACCTGTACAGCACTGGGGGGCTGGACGACTGGTTTACCTCAACTCCACGTGACCTTTCATCCATGTCCATGATAATGCCTCATCCTTGTGTTCTTCCTTGGTGTTGACTCCCCCCTTAACCACCCCCACAAAGTACCACCCTGTAAACACCCACCTGTACAGCACTGGGGGGCTGGACGACTGGTTTACCTCAACTCCACGTGACCTTTCATCCATGTCCATGATAATGCCTCATCCTTGTGTTCTTCCTTGGTGTTGACTCCCCCCTTAACCACCCCCACAAAGTACCACCCTGTAAACACCCACCTGTACAGCACTGGGGGGCTGGACGACTGGTTTACCTCAACTCGACATGACCTTTCTTCCATGTCCATGATAATGCCTCATCCTTGTGTTCTTCCTTGGTGTTGACTCCCCCCTTTACCACCCCACAAAGTACCACCCTGTAAACACCCACCTGTACAGCATTGGGGGGCTGGACGACTGGATTCCTCAGCTCGACATGACCTTTCTTACGTGTCCGTGACAACGCCTCATCCTTGTGTTCCTCCTTGGTGTCGACTCCGCCCGAGAACATCTCTGTGACAGTAAACAGCGGCTCCGTGGTCGCGCGCAAGTTCGACAGGATGCTCGAATGTTCTTTCTGATGTGATTGGTTTGAGGAAATAAATCAATATTTGATTAACAAAATTTTCACAGATTTTGAGGTACATCTTGCAAACTGGCATCTAACAGTGTCACATGATTATTTTGATACTTGGGAGTGGGAGAGGGAGAGATGGAGGGAGAAAGAGAGAACAGAGAGGGAGGGAGGGAATGAGAAAGAGAAAGTAGAGAGAGAAAAGAGAAAGACATAGCGACAAAGACTGGGTTAAAGTGAATGTGAATATTGAAAGAGAAGTGAATGTGAAGAGCATGTGATGGAAAGAGTTGAAATGAATGTGAAGAATGTGTGATGGAAGAGTTAAAAATGAAGAGCGTGTGATGGAAAGGCTTGAAGTAAAGAACGTGATGGAAAGAGTTAAATGTGTGATGGAAAGAGAAAAAGTGAATAGCGTGTGATGGAAAGAGTCAATTTAAAAGTGAAGAGTGTGTGATAGAAAGAGTTAAAATGAAGAATATGTGATGGAAAGAGAAAGTGAAGAGCTTATGATGAAAAGAGTTTAAATGTGTGATGGAAAGGGTTAATATGAAGGTTAATGAGTATGTTATGTGACTCGCTGCATGGATTCTTTTGAGACAATTGTCGAGCCAGTTTCTGATCATCTGTTTGGCATATGATGGAAAGGGTTAAAGTGAATGTAAAGAGCACATGATGGAAACGGTTAACGTGAAGAATGTGTGATGGAAAGGGTTAAAGTGAAGATTGTACGATGTCAGTCACTACTCTTGAGACACTTGTTGTAAAGGTTTAAAGATCGTGTGATGTGACTTACTGCGCGGATTCTCGAAACACTTGTCGAGCCAGTTTCTGATCGTCTGTTTGGTGTATGATGGAAAGGGTTAAAGTGAACGCGTGATGGAAAGGGTTAAAGATCGTGTGATGTGACTCACTGCGCTGATTCTCTTGAGACACTTGTTAAAGTGAACACGTGATGGAAAGGGTTAAAGTGAACGCGTGATGGAAAGGGTTAAAGTGAATGCGTGATGGAAAGAGTTAAAGTGAACGCGTGATGGAAAGGGTTAAAGATCGCGTGATGGAAAGAGTTAAAGATCGCGTGATGGAAAGGGTTAAAGATTGCGTGATGCGACTCACTGCGCGAATTCTCTTGAGACACTTGTCGAGCCAGTTTCGGATCGTCTGTTTAGCGACTTCCTCCTCGATGGTGTACTCCAGCTCCTCCCGTGCCAACAGCTCCTCCAGCTGTAGACTCTTCCGAATGTCCACCGACCGGTACGTCAACATGCTGCAACACAAATCAGACTCGTCAACTACTAGGATCGATCCCCGTTGGTGGGCCCATTGGGCTATTTCTCGTTCCAGCCAGTGCACCACAACTGGTATATCAAAGGCCGTGGTATGTACTACCCTGTCTGTGGGATGGTGCATATAAAAGATCCCTTGCTGCTAATCGAAAAGAGTAGCCCATAAAGTGGCGACAGTGGGATTCCTCTCTCAATATCTGTGTGGTCCTTAATCATATGTCCGATGCCATATAACCGTAAATAAAATGTGTTGAGTGCGTCGTTAAATCAAAACTTTTCCTTCCACTAGACCACATTGATTTATTTCAGATTAATTAACATCTTGAAACATTGTGAAAAAGTCCTGAGTATTATATGTGGGACAGACGTAGATAAAACCTTAGTCCTCTCTGGTTGGACCTGACTAACATGCAAACATGTTGAGTATAATGTTGATTAAACCTTTAGTAACATATATATATAGTGTAGCGTAAACTCTATTAAGGTGCCACTATCCAATTAAGGTTCAGGCACGTCTCTCCCACACCCAATCTCTGGCATGGCCAGTGGTTGAGTGAGGGACAGAATATATATATAATACAGAAGAACAGACCTGAGAACATCATGGAATGTGACGTCACCACCCTGGTGGAGTTTCTCTATCTCATAACACATGTGCTTGAACAGAAGACGATCTTTCTCCAAATCAACCTCTAGTCGACCTCTCAGCAATCGCAGCAGGAACTTGACACGGCGAGCTGGAATCAATCCCTGAAACACAAGAACATTGTAATAAAAACAATCTTAAGGCCAACATGTATGTCATCACCTTGTAATACAGAGCAGTGTTGTTGCCAGAGGGTATGAATGGTAAAACTACATACTCTAAAATCTTGGAAATTAATGGATACATTTTAATAAAAACATTTATTATTATAATAAGAGAAACACTGTTTAAAATTTGTCAAAGAATACAAAATACTGTGTTTCATTTTTAAAGATTTCAAACCCATAACCACTTAGTGGAGGCATTTATGACCTGTTTTGTTTTTAGTACGTACCCTCAAATTATTTTCTGACAAAAAGCCTGCAGAGCTAATTGCAAACATGTAATATGGTCTAAACACAAAAGACGACACCTTTGCCTTTTTTCCTCCTCCAATCAACCCTATCTCCCATCATAAAGGCAATGCCTATGTCTTACCGTCAGAGTTTGTCACAGTGTAACAAAAGAAACTCGCCTTTCTTTTGATGTCTAACTCACCTTTCTTTTGATGTCCAACTCACCTTTCTCTTGATGTTGACGAGGTTCCAGCTGTTTTGAAACTATCAAATGACGTAACTCACCTTTCTGTTGATGTCGACAAGGTTCCAGGTGTTTTGAAACTGTCGAATGTCATTGTAACTCAGCAGAGCATCTTCATCGTTAGAGTAGAACAAGGAGAAATTCTCCATGATGATGGCTGCAAGTAGATCACAAATATCAGATACAGAATATATTACATGAGTGGCTGTTAGATATCGTTTACAAAAACAAATTCTCCATTATGATATCTGCAAATACATGTAGATTACAGAAAGATAAAAAGTAACTGGTTACTGAGGTATGATAATAGCTTTTTCCAGGTCTTCTAGAATTCTTATAAAATTCACTAGCCATGGGATCAGTATTTTAATCTAGCCACGATTAAAAATCCACTAGCCCTATTTTACTTCAAGTAAATACAATTTTACTAATTAATATGTCACCTAAAGAGGGAGATGGAGCTTAAAAGTACTAAGATTGGGGGATGTGTGGGGGTGGGAGTGGGTTACAGGATATTCATATTTAAAAAATAGACTAAAATGCAGCATTTAACAACTTTTGTTTTCACTAGCCATTGGGCATGGTAATATTAGTTATTTACTAGCCCAACAATGAATATCACTAGCCATGGGATTAGGGCTACCATAATCTAGAAGCCCTGCTTTATCATAGGAAGGACAGAATAGGGAACTGTAAGTCTTGAAGGACATAATATATTTCCATTAATTATGCACAGGTTAGAGCTGATAACCTACATCATTAACCTATTAATACTTTTATCCTGCAGTCCATGAAAAACAAATGATGAAATTATATATATACTGAACAAAATAAGAAACTTCCGCTAACTTTGCTTGAACATAACTTGATGAAAACAAACCGGGGGAATAATTGTTATATATGCGTTTAAAGAGTGTTCCATGATGCATCGTTTGGTGCAAAAATCATGGCCATAGGTTAACAGAAACTGGGAGAAATTTTGACCAAGTGTGGTAGAGGTTAAAAAAAACCCACCCACCCACTTAATAACGGGTATGACCACCTCTTGAATTGACCACTGCAGTGCATCGCAGGCGCATAGAATTAACTAAAGTGTTGATTTCTACCTGTGGAATATTGTCCATTCCTGAATGAGCGCTTGACGAAGTTCGTTGACGTTAGCGGGTGGGTTGGCACGACGCCTCAATCGTCTGTCCAGACTATCCCAGACATGCTTGATGGGATTGAGATCAGGACTTTTAGCGGGCCAGTCATCAATGAAATCAATGTTATTTGTCCTAAGAAAATTTACAATGTCTCTAGCCATATGAGAGGTGGCATTATCATGCTGAAAAATCGAGATGTTGGCGGTGTTATGGAACAGAGGAATGACGTGATGAGCGAGAATGTCATTGCGGTAACTATGAGCATTTAAATTGCCATCAATGACGACTAGTGGTGAACGATAACCATGGGCAATGGCTGTCCAGACCATGACACAACCCCCACCCCCGAAACGATCTCGTTCAAGAACACAACAGTCAGCATAGCGTTCATTTCTCCTACGGTAGACGCGCACCCTGCCATCACCACGTTGTAAAGAAAATCTGGATTCATCCGAAAAAAGAACGGTCTTAGAGCGTCGCCATATCCAACGAGTGTGTACACGTGCCCAATTAAGACAATTTAGATGATGACGTTGCGTTAAAACGCATCCGACGTGCACAAGGACGTGCACGATTACGAACAGTTTGCCCACTGATTCGGTTATTATGAAGCCCAGGTGTGCTAGCAGCAGTAGCAGTGGCAGTTTGGAATTGATTGCGCAAATGCGTGTTCATGATATAGCGGTCTTGACCACGCGTTGTAACACGCGGACGTCCACGACATGACAAGTTGTTGGTGCTTCCTGTCGTTCGAAATCTTACGCGAAGATTCCGTATCGCTCGACTAGAACTCCCAACATGCCTTGCAACGTCTTCTGTCGACATGCCAGCATCAAGCATGCCAATCGCCCGTTCGCGTAAATTATTGGGTATTCTTGGCATACTAAAAATGCTACAATGTAAAAAACTTTAATTTTTGTAAAAATTTTGAAGCGTTTTCGTTCACTTGACAACAATGTCAGTAAGACAAGTAAAACAAATTGACCGAATACTACACGGGACATGTCGAACCATGCATGCACGTGCAAATTGAATTTCATGTTGTCGACGATTAACAGTGCAAAAATAATCGATAAAATTCATGAATCCTGATAATACAGCTCAAGGCTAATACTACCTATATAATTTCATTACACAATGAATTCTTTAACACAACAAATACTATATGTACAAATCGGAAGTTTCTTTTTTTGTTCAGTATATATCTAATTTTCACATAGACATTTGTACAACTAAAAGTAAGCCTAAGTTTCTGACAGCATGACGTCACAACATGATTGACAGCCATCTGATCTTGTTAAAGGGGCATTCTCATTATGCAAATAGTCGTACCGACTTGTTAGCATGTGATTGAATTGTACTGTGAGAACATCTAAATCGGAATGACATTAGTCATAAACACATACGAATAGAGTCACTACAACAAATCGCATATGACAAGTCAGTGCTATTAATCACATAATGAGAATAGTACTTTGAGAAAACCCAAATGGGAACAACAGTAGTCTGATACACATACGATTAGAGTCGACTACGACAAATTGCATGTGAGAAGTTGGTGTGATTAATTGCATAATGAGAATGCCGCTTAAAGCAGAATAGTCATGACGTCTTCTCACTGTCTTACCGACAAGCAAGTTGAGTACGATGTAGGTGATGATCACATAGAAGGAACAGAAGTAGATGAGAGATGTCGTAAAGTTGCCACAGTCCGTCTCCCAGTAGTTCTCACCAAACGTGCAATACGGCGGACTGATCTGAAATATATAGAGTTTTAAACTATGGTTATGGGAGACAGAGGGACAGGGATAGAGATGAGGGATGCAGTGAGGTTGTCAGAGAGAGAGAGAGAGAGAGAGAGACAGAGACAGACAGAGACAGACAGACAGAGAGAGAGACAGACAGAGATGTGTGTGTGAGTGTGAGAGAGAGAGAGACAGACAGAGATGTGTGTGTGAGTGTGAGAGAGAGAGAGAGAGAGAGAGAGAGAGAGAGAGAGAGAGAGAGAGAGAGAGAGAGAGAGAGAGAGAGAGAGAGAGAAGAGAGAGAGAGAGAGAGACAGACAGCACGCACTGGCTATGTGACAGAAAAGAAAACCAAGATATACCATGGACACTCAATATGTAGCTTGAACACAGAAGAAACACACAGTTTATTATATAACTTCTTAAAACAAAAGAAGACATTTAATTTATCTTTCTTCAATTGCATAGGCCTCTAATGTAAAGCCTGTCAAAAGCCCACTTACCATACCACTTCTGGAGTTGCCATATTTACATATTTCACTGACTATAATACCATAATTGTATTTTTGTAAAATGCTGCGAGAGGCCATAACATAGGCGTCAGCATGTCGACCAATCCCAAATCTGTTTATATTTACATTAATAAAATGTTTAAACAAACTCACCATGCAGTCGTGCATTATCTTGTTCCAGTCCTCTCCTGTGACAATTCGAAACAGCAGGATCACAGCATTGGGGGCACTCTCAAAATTAGCATGTCTGGAATTACACCCGGAATAGTATTATAAAAAAAATTCAATGTCTAGCTTGGTAATACATCTACATTACTGGTCAAAACAGTTTCTGTTTTTTCATATGAAAAAAACATATCACTCCTTGTTATTCAGCAATTTTGTTTAAACCAGTGATGTCAGTGTGCCATTTGTTTTCATTATATTTATATGGATTTTAATACAATATATAACAGTCTACAGTGTGCCATTTAGTTTTATTATATTGATATGGATTTTAATACAATATATAACAGTCTACAGTGTGCCATTTGTTTTCATTATATTTATATGGATTTTAATACAATATATAACAGTCTACAGTGTGCCATTTGTTTTCATTATATTTATATGGATTTTAATACAATTATAAACAGTTTGTGCATTATATTTATATGGATTTTAATACAATATATAACAGTCTACAGTGTGCCATTTGTTTTCATTATATTTATATGGATTTTAATACAATATATAACAGTCTATAGGGTGGCATTTAGTTTTATTATATTGATATGGATTTTAATACAATATATAACAGTCTACAGTGTGCCATTTGTTTTCATTATATTTATATGGATTTTAATACAATATATAACAGTCTATAGGGTGGCATTTAGTTTTATTATATTGATATGGATTTTAATATAATGCAGAGCCAGCTCTGGCAGTCAGCAAATTCGCCAATTGCGAATTTTAGAAATAACTGTCGAATTTTATTTTAATTTGGCGAAATAATTGCATGTAATAATTGATATTCTGTAAGAAAATAACTGGGTTTTTGCAATTTTTGAAGTTTACTAGATAATTTGGCAAATTTGTCTGCACATCCAGAGTTAGCCCTGTAATGTACCACCAGAAGTGAGTGATTTAGCAAATGGGTGGGTGAGTAATGGTGAAAGTAGGTGTGACCACATGTATGAAGGAAGGATGGTAAAAAGGATTGAAAAACCCCCAAATGATTGTTTAACAACATACATGTACACACTAAGTAAAATGAACCAGCAAATAACAGGAGATGAGACAGAAGATTCACAATGTTTTAAAAAATAACAATTTAAAATTAAAAATATTTGACGGTGTTCACAAACCTGCCGAGATCGTAGCCATACTTGACTGTGCCGAAGAGGATGACGCCGGCATAGGCGTAGAACAGCATGAGTAGAAACATGCCCATGATGATGAAGAAACTCTTAAACACAGACATCACCACCGTCTGCATCAACATCTTCAGAGTGGCCTGCAACATAACACAAATCAATTCTAAATTCTAACTTTTCACTGAATTCTTTTATTTTCTTGCTTTATTATTTTCTTTTCCATCTTTCTTTATATTTATTTTATTTTTATTTTTATTTTTATTTTTATTTTTATTTTTATTTTTATTTTTCTTTATTTTTATTTTTATTTTTATTTATTTTATTTCTTTATATATTTATTTTTATTTTTATTTATTTTATTTCTTTCTTTTTATTTTTATTTTTATTTATTTTATTTCTTTATTATTGTTTTTTCTTTCTTTTTATTTAATTTATTTTATTATTATTTATTTATTTTATTATAATTTTTAATTTTTAAAAATTATTTTATTATTTATTGATTATTTATTGGTTATTTATTTATTTATTTTTTTTTCATATATTTTATTTATTGGTGGATCCTCTGGTTTTGAAATAATATTCCATGTAATCCAATAAGAAACCAGTAAATTATATAACACTTAATTTAAAGAGTTCATAATTATATAATGTTATAGTCACAAATTGGTTACTGTATAAAATTGTTTTCATCCATTATTTGATACAATTTGTGATGGTTATACATTGATGAAATAAATAACAAGAATTCTGCAGACTTATTTTGGTGCTGCTCATAGCCGCATCCATAGATGTAGATGTTCATCTCAATGCATGTTAAAAAAATATTTAAACTTTAAATTCCAATAAAATTTTAATTTAATAAATTCCGAATTTAATTTTCTTTTTATTGTGATAAACATTCATAGATGTAACAATAAACCAAGTTTCCTTGATGTAGGACTTCTAGTTTGTGAGAAATGGAACTAAAAGCAAAAAACTTTAATGTTGAGCTAAACAAAAATGTTGATGTAATTGCTGCTGGGGGGCAGACATAGCTCAGTGGTAAAGCACTCGCTTGATGTGTGGTCGGTTTGGGATCGATGCCCGTCAGTAGGCCCATTGGGCTATTTCTCGTTCCAGCCAGTGCATCACGATTGGTTTATCAAAGGCCATGGTATGTGCTACCCTGTCTGTGGGATGGTGCATATAAAAGATCCCTGGCAACATTAACAAAAATATAGCAGGTTTCCTCTGATGACTATGAGTCAGAATTACCAAATATTTGACATCCAATAGCCGATGATTAATAAATAAATGTTCTCTAGTGGTGTCGTTAAACAAAACCAACGTTAACTTTTGCTGCTGCTGTTGCCAGAAAAGTAATACCTACCTGTATTTCTTGCCTCTTTATTTTGTATAGGTGAGAACATTTTTAAAAGAGTAAAAGACGAAAACAAGATTTCTTTTTCAAAGTACAGGTTAATTTACCTGGTATTTAAACAATGTACTCACATGTTTTCCTGTGATGGTGAAAAATCTCAGAACTATGACACCATACCCCACAGAGTTACTGAAGTCATCCTGGAAGAAAACACCAATACTCTCTTTAATACTTTCTTGATTGTTACATGTACCTGCATACATGTATATACATACTGAACCAAAAACTTGGTAAAAGTGCTTAAATAAATGGAAACTTGTGACTTACAAACTAAAATCAGACACTGGATTTAATTGAAACATCATTTGTCAGTATAAGTAACAGAAGATTTTCAATACAAAATGAAATGTCACATTATGTGTGACTGTCACATCATTAAATGGTGCTTGGGGGTCCATGCACAAAAATCAGAAAATTGTCAGTAACGTGTCTAAGCACGTTGGGTATTGACAGTGGTACAACGTCTACCATACACTGAATGTGACTGATGTGGTGGTGGTAGCATCATGGTATGGCAGATATGCATGACATCAGACAAAACAACCTCATTTTCATCATTCATGGGAATCCGAATACTCGTCATTACACTGACAAAATCATCACACCAGTTGTATTCCGTTCAAGCAGCAGCATCCAGGCATTGTTAATCAACAGGACAATGCACACCAGCATCTCAGCCAGACTAATGACTGAACTTCTTCAGAGGAATAATATTGAGGCACTAAACTGGCTTGCAAGATCGCCCGACTTGTTCCCTATTGTGCAAGGATGGAATTTGTTGGATTGTAGGGAAAGAGACAACTACACATATATTCACAACGTCCACAATCTTAAACATGCTTTAACTCGTGAATGAATTTCCATCACTATTTCAGAGATCCACTGTCTCATCAGAAGCATGAGTCGACGTTGTACCACTGTCAACATGCAATGTCCAAGGTACTCAGACACGTTACTGACAATTGTCAGATGTTCGTGTATGGACCCCCAAGCACCATTTAACGACGTGACAGTCACACATTTCATTTTGTTTTGAAAATCTCCTGTTACTTAATATACTGACAAATGATGCATCAATTAAATGCAGTGTCTGATTTTAGTTTGTCAGTCACAAATTTTCTTTCATTTAAGCACATTTACCAAATTGCAAAACCTTTTTGGCTTAGTATATATTATTATTATTATACAACCATGTAAAAGTGTAACACCTGATACATGATGTCAATGTTGGTAAGATCAGATATTTTTTTTTTTTATTTCAGGTATACAAAAGAAAAAAAAACAGAAAGAAAGAAAGAAATTTATTATTCCTACCAACAGCTGCCATTGAAACTATTAAAGACAAGGCTTCAATTATTCATAAAACTTTATGAAGGCTTCATTATAGTCTCACAGGGAACATTTTGTTCAGTATCACGTCACGATTTGCTACTCAAATTTCATAGATCGCTACACAATTTTAAAACATTAAACTGTAGTTGCTAATCAATTTTCAGTTGATTAGAAATATCGTTAATAAAAAACTTAGAAAACAAAATGTTCCCTGTCCACCACCACAAAGAGCATGTACAAATGTACATGTAGGCTATGGTTGTGAAAGTCAGGAGACGTAATTAATAAAGTGCTTTAATGCTTGCTACAATTCTTTAACTACACTATTTTTCTGGAATAATAATAAAGACCATCTTAACCCCCATCCAGCCCCCCCTCCCCCCCAACACACACACACACCAACACCAACCAACCCTATAGAGTTAATGCATGTTTATATATAAAAATACTTTCAAATTCTAGAATAAAAATAAGGCAATATACTCATATATATACTGATGGAAAGAAATAAGGGAACACATCAAATTGTAGACCAAATTTAATTCACTACTAGTGTAGTAATGTATGCATTTCATACCAAGTTGTAATGTGGGATTGAATGTCTGTAGTGTTGACTGTGCTGCCCATACATGTATGTTCCCAGTCAACTTCTGACAATATCAACTGGTTTTTGATGCAGTCATTATTTCTTGTTGCTATCTGTGTGACCCTTTCTTTCTTTCCATCAGCATACATGTATAACTTGCCTGTATAATCTTATTATTAACCATAAAATATCACCCTTTTAAGTTATTGAAGCCTATTCCTCTTTTCATACCCACAAATGTTTCTTTCTACAGTAGACACATGGATCAAATACATGTATATATGGGTATAAGGTTTGTAGATGAAACAGTAACACACAAAAAGCCTTAAAAATGCTAAAACAATTAACAATCACGACATTCATTTCCTATCAGTACAACATACTTTCGTTTACCAGGAATAAAATAAAATACCATCAAATTATAACCGTTTTCCAGGAATTAATTAAAATACTATCTAATTATAACCATTTACTAAGAATTAATTAAAATACCACCTAGTAATTATAACCATTTACCAGAAATTAATTAAATTACCACCTAGTAATTATAACCATTTACCAGGAATTAATTAAAACACCATGTAATTATAATCAAGGATGGAAATAATTTTACCAGGAATGAATTAAAATACTGTGTAATTATATCAGGGATGGAAATCACTTCTAAAAGAAATTTTGAAAACTTTGTAGGGTCTTGGAAAGTATGACATCGTACTGTAATATTTTCATCAAGGAAAAACGGCTGGATCGGTTTCCAGGCAGTGTAGAATTCCAGACAAATCCAGGTTTTTATTTCTAACCCTATAACCCTTACATACATGAAACTGTATAATGTAGCTTATATATACTGAACTCCACCGAAAATGCACCATCCCATTTTCAGTTGTCATTACCATCGCATGTGTGAGATTTCCATGAAACACACAGTAATCTAAATTATTACACCATAATTAAATTTCAGTTACATTCAATACAATATAACGTCATCCCATTGGTCCAGACGTACATTGTTGTAGCAACGGGAGTTTGTTCATATCTCGATGAATGTAAAAATTACATTGTCAGGGAAAACGTCATACCTGATGACATCATTTTATATTGGTAATTTGTCTCACTGAGCTTTTTTGTTTAACCCCCCCCCTCCTCCCCCCAAAAAAAATAAAAAATAAAATATGGACTTTTAATGTTATGATATGCAAGTATGTTTCAAATTTAATTATAAGTATTGACAGTTATTCTTTTATGTTCATCTGGGTATGAAAAAAAACCCCAAATCATCCACAAACTTATGTGAGAATGGCTTTGCCGATTCACACAGTTTGCGAATGATTTTTTTTGTTCATACCCCGATGAACGTAAAAGAAATAACCGACATTGATCCTTAAATACATGCAGGTTTTACTGTATATATTTTTTTACAAAACCTTAGAAAAGTTGTTTCTAATTTTCATTATTATTCATACCTACATGTACCTATAGTCCTATCCACAGGGAAAACCTTTTTTCATACTATGGAATTTACTACGAGTTATTTATTTCTGAGCCCATTGTTTTCTAAATTGCACACAAAAATAGTAACTTATTTTATTATTTCCAAAATACTTTTACTTGTTTTCTTGTGTCAAAACAAACTGAAATTATTTACAAAAACATGTTTGTAGGAAGATGAAACAGACTATAGTGCTAGCACAATAAATTTGTATAGCATATTGGTTGTGCTAACATTGTAAGTTGAATATAAGAAAGAAAGAAAGAAATGTTTTATGTAACGATGCACTCAACACATTTTATTTACAGCTATATGGCGTCAGACATATGGTTAAGGACCACACAGATTTTGAGAGGAAACCCGCTGTCGCCACTTCATGGGCTACTCTTTCCGATTGGCAGCAAGGGATCTGTTATTTGCGCTTCCCACAGGCAGGATAGCACAAACCATGGCCTTTGTTGAACCAGTTATGGATCACTGGTCGGTGCAAGTGGTTTACACCTACCCATTGAGCCTTGCGGAGCACTCACTCAGGGTTTGGTGTCGGTATCTGGATTAAAAATCCCATGCCTCGACTGGGATCCGAACCCAGTACCTACCAGCCTGTTGACCGATGGCCTAACCACGACGCCACCGAGGCCGGTTGTAAGTTGAATAAGACTAAAGTTAAATGTATCTGTTTCTTCATATACATGTATCCTTTCTACAATTACAAACCTTACTGGTGCATTTTCAATGGAGTTTAGTCTATTCGCAACTTTAAGAACACCAGTCTATAAAACGATATATGACAACAAGAAGGAGTGTAACACAAAACTAACACAGTGACCCCAACACAACAAAAAATAACTGAACACATCAATTGTACAATGCTACAAGTATATAGATCTAACGGTGATGTTTTTAACAAAACAGACAGTTCAGCCGTTAGAAGCAAAAAGCACAATTATTATAGTATACATGACACTAGGTCCTGTGCTTATAAAACTGTAAAGTCTAATTAAATTCAAGGATCTGACATTTTGACTATACATGTACATGTGCAAACTAAGTTTGGAGATTTTGCAAGTTTTGAGTCTGTTCCAGCAAGAGTGAGGTGTATGTACTCACAATTCTGTACACCACTGCCCTTAAGGGGTCCATTTGCCCATTATGTGGCTCATTTGCTCTAAGGGTTTAATTTTCATATTTTCCTTCACAGTGTTCATTTATCTTCAAAGATCCTATTTATCCTGAAGAGGTTCATTCACCATCAAAGGAGTTGCTGGCCTTACGAAGACCATTTTCAATGGAGTTCTTTTTCCCTAAAAAGGCACATTTACCTTGAAAGGACTCGTACTCTCTGGCCCTTCAAAGACCACCTGTCTTAGTAGGGTTCATTTTCCATCAGAATGCTCTCAAGGAATACATTTTATAAGAGACTATTTGTCCTTCTGACATGGAACCCACAAGGCAGAAGAAAAAGAGGCCGCCCAAATAACACATGGTAAAGGGATCTCCAGGGGGGACACCAAGAAGACAGGATACACCTGGAGGCAGCTTGAAACCAGAGCCCAGGACAGACAACTCTGGAGAACTGTAGTCAGTGGCATATACCCCAGAAGGGATGACAGGCAAAAGTAAGTAAGTATTTGTCCTTAATCGGTTTGTTTGTCTTCATGAAACCCACTTTCACCTAAAGAAGTAAATTTTCTCTCAAGACTATTTTAAAAAGAGAACATGGTTTTACCCAAACAAAGCTACATATAAATTCTGGACAAAGACTGTTGTTTGCCTATGGGGGATGTAGTAGGTTTCTTCTCACATACATGTACTTCCAGAGGAAGTTTCATATGCCCCCACTTCCCATAGGCGTACATGCTCCCAGTTTTGTAGGGGGAACATGCTGATTTTTGCCCGATTTCAATAAAAATGCCCAAATTTGGATTACAAGTAATATTGTGAGTAGAATGATGGAAATACATGGTGGAAAGGTTTTAGGAAAGCTCAATGTGCCCAAATATTTCTCCTTTTCCCCCCAGATTTTGAGGATTTGTTCCAGCCCCGAGTCCAACAAGGTACATGTATTAATTAGCTAGGTTGTCATTAAACTACTGTTGTCTTACTTTTAATAGTAAGTCTGAACTAGAGTATATTGTTCACTACAAGTATATGAAAAACCCCCAAATAAATGTTGCCAAAAACCCATCTAAACCCCATTTCACTACATGTAGTTACTATAGATAGTATACAGTAACAAGGGTTAAAATGTTTGCCGGACTGGGTGTAACAGATGACAGATAAGGATTTTACATTGTATTTCTGAAATATAATGTTTGCCACTTTTAACATGATAACCTACTTAAAAGAGGTTATTGTGTTGTGACTGGTAGCAACACCAAGTGTTCAGAAGCAGTCGTCGTTACAAATACATGTACTAAATGTGCATGTAGTTACATTTTCATTTCAGTTTATTTTCGTGCTTATATCCAATTAAGGTTCAAGCACGCTGTCCTGTGCACACACTTCAGCTATCTGAGCTGTCTGTCCAGGACAGTGGGTTAGTTGTTAGTTGTTAGTGAGAAAGAAGAGGGCGTAGTGGTCTTACACCTACCCACTGAGTTGTTAAAACTTGCTCTGGGTGGGAGCCAGTACCAGGATGTGAATCCTGTATCTACCAGCCTTATGTCTCATGGCTTAACCATGACACCACCAAGGCCATTAGTTACTACAATCCACCGTGTGCACAAGCATACTCCTCAAAACTAAATTAATGTATCAACCAAATACATCTCATAAAGAAAATGGATGTAAGTAAGTATTATGCATATAATGTTTTTAAATGGGAATTCTGCATCAGATTAGGAAAATTAACAATGAAACTGTCTTAGTTTTGGCTTGGAGACTGGACCTGAATGTCGGGATCTAGAGTGATGTAAACATTTACGGTGTACATGCATAAATATAATACATCAATGTGATGGATTTTACTGATGGCGCCTCAACCCACCAAAAGCAATAACATTAATTTTCTGGTAAATATGGATCCAAGATATGCTAATAATACATTTTTTCTCAGGGCTAGCTCTGGCACTCACTTTAAAAATTCACAGTTGGCGAATGTTATTTTAATTTGGCAAAATAATTTTATACAATAATTAGCATTTTTAAAGAAAATAAGTCGATTTCTGCAATTTTTGAACTTTAATAGACAAAGTGGCAAAATGTTTTGCTAACCCAGAGCTAGCTCTTGTTTCTGTTGAATTATCAAATATAATGAATACACAAGACCCCCCCCCCCTCCACTAAAGACAGAGTGATTATAAAATGTTTTGCTAACCCAGAGCGGGCTCTTGTTTCTGTTTAATTATCAAATATAATGAATACACAAGACCCCCCCCCCCCTCCACTAAAGACAGAGTGATTATAAAATGTTTTGTTAACCCAGAGCTAGCTCTGTTTGTTTAATTATCAAATATAATGAATACACAAGACCCCCCCCCCCCCCCCCACTAAAGACAGAGTGATTATAAATGTTTTGTTAACCCAGAGCTAGCTCTGTTTGTTTAATTATCAAATATAATGAATACACAAGACCCCCCCCCCCCCCTCCACTAAAGACAGAGTGATTATAAAATGTTTTATTAACCCAGAGCTAGCTCTGTTTCTGTTTAATTATCAAATATAATGAATACACAAGACCCCCACCCCCCCCCCCCCCCCCCTCCACTAAAGACAGAGTGATTATAAAATGTTTTGTTAACCCAGAGCTAGCTGTTTCTGTTTAATTATCAAATATAATGAATACACAAGACCCCCCCCCCCCCCCCCCTCCACTAAAGACAGAGTGATTATAAAATGTTTTGTTAACCCAGAGCTAGCTCTGTTTCTGTTTAATTATCAAATATAATGAATACACAAGACCCCCCCCCCCTCCACTAAAGACAGAGTGATTATAAAATGTTTTGTTAACCCAGAGCTAGCTCTGTTTCTGTTTAATTATCAAATATAATGAATACACAAGACCCCCCCCCCCCCCCTCCACTAAAGACAGAGTGATTATAAAATGTTTTGCTAACCCAGAGCTAGCTCTGTTTCTGTTTAATTATCAAATATAATGAATACACAAGACCCCCCCCCCCCCTTCACTAAAGACAGAGTGATTATAAAATGTTTTGCTAACCCAGAGCTAGCTCTGTTTCTGTTTAATTATCAAATATAATGAATACACAAGACCCCCCCCCCCCCCCTCCACTAAAGACAGAGTGATTATAAAATGTTTTGCTAACCCAGAGCTAGCTCTGTTTGTTTAATTATCAAATATAATGAATACACAAGACCCCCCCCACCCCCCCCCTCCACTAAAGACAGAGTGATTATAAAATGTTTTGCTAACCCAGAGCGGGCTCTTGTTTCTGTTTAATTATCAAATATAATGAATACACAAGACCCCCCCCCCCCCCCCCTCCACTAAAGACAGAGTGATTATAAAATGTTTTGTTAACCCAGAGCTAGCTCTGTTTGTTTAATTATCAAATATAATGAATACACAAGACCCCCACCCCCCACCCCCCCCTCCACTAAAGACAGAGTGATTGTAAAATGTTTTGCTAACCCAGAGCTAGCTCTGTTTGTTTAATTATCAAATATAATGAATACACAAGACCCCCCCCCCCCCCCCCCCCCCCACTAAAGACAGAGTGATTATAAAATGTTTTGTTAACCCAGAGCTAGCTCTGTTTGTTTAATTATCAAATATAATGAATACACAAGACCCCCCCCCCCTCCACTAAAGACAGAGTGATTATAAAATGTTTTGTTAACCCAGAGCTAGCTCTGTTTCTGTTTAATTATCAAATATAATGAATACACAAGACCCCCCCCCCCCCCCCCCTCCACTAAAGACAGAGTGATTATAAAATGTTTTGTTAACCCAGAGCTAGCTCTGTTTGTTTAATTATCAAATATAATGAATACACAAGACCCACCCCCCCTCCACTAAAGACAGAGTGATTATAAAATGTTTTGTTAACCCAGAGCTAGCTCTGTTTGTTTAATTATCAAATATAATGAATACACAAGACCCCCCCCCCCCCCCCTCCACTAAAGACAGAGTGATTATAAAATGTTTTGTTAACCCAGAGCTAGCTCTGTTTGTTTAATTATCAAATATAATGAATACACAAGACCCCCACCCCCCCCCCCTCCACTAAAGACAGAGTGATTATAAAATGTTTTGTTAACCCAGAGCTAGCTCTGTTTGTTTAATTATCAAATATAATGAATACACAAGACCCCCCCCCCCCCCTCCACTAAAGACAGTGATTATAAAATGTTTTGTTAACCCAGAGCTAGCTCTGTTTGTTTAATTATCAAATATAATGAATACACAAGACCCCCCCCCCCTCCACTAAAGACAGAGTGATTATAAAATGTTTTGTTAACCCAGAGCTAGCTCTGTTTGTTTAATTATCAAATATAATGAATACACAAGACCACCCCCCCCCCCTCCACTAAAGACAGAGTGATTATAAAATGTTTTGTTAACCCAGAGCTAGCTCTGTTTGTTTAATTATCAAATATAATGAATACACAAGACCCCCCCCCCCCACCCCCCCTCCACTAAAGACAGAGTGATTATAAAATGTTTTGTTAACCCAGAGCTAGCTCTTGTTTCTGTTTAATTATCAAATATAATGAATACACAAGACCCCCCCCCCCCCCCCCCTCCACTAAAGACAGAGTGATTATAAAATGTTTTGCTAACCCAGAGCGGGCTCTTGTTTCTGTTTAATTATCAAATATAATGAATACACAAGACCCCCCCCCCCCCCCCCCCTCCACTAAAGACAGAGTGATTATAAAATGTTTTGTTAACCCAGAGCTAGCTCTGTTTCTGTTTAATTATCAAATATAATGAATACACAAGACCCCCCCCCCCCCCCCCCCCCCCCTCCACTAAAGACAGAGTGATTATAAAATGTTTTGCTAACCCAGAGCTAGCTCTGTTTCTGTTTAATTATCAAATATAATGAATACACAAGACCCCCACCCCCCACCCCCCCTCCACTAAAGACAGAGTGATTATAAAATGTTTTGCTAACCCAGAGCTAGCTCTGTTTCTGTTTAATTATCAAATATAATGAATACACAAGACCCCCCCCCCCCCCCTCCACTAAAGACAGAGTGATTATAAAATGTTTTGCTAACCCAGAGCTAGCTCTGTTTCTGTTTAATTATCAAATATAATGAATACACAAGACCCCCACCCCCCCACCCCCCCCTCCACTAAAGACAGAGTGATTATAAAATGTTTTGCTAACCCAGAGCTAGCTCTGTTTCTGTTTAATTATCAAATATAATGAATACACAAGACCCCCCCTACCCCCCCCCTCCACTAAAGACAGAGTGATTATAAAATGTTTTGTTAACCCAGAGCTAGCTCTTGTTTCTGTTTAATTATCAAATATAATGAATACACAAGACCCCCCCCCACCCCCCTCCACTAAAGACAGAGTGATTATAAATGTTTTGTTAACCCAGAGCTAGCTCTGTTTCTGTTTAATTATCAAATATAATGAATACACAAGACCCCCACCCCCCACCCCCCCCTCCACTAAAGACAGAGTGATTATAAAATGTTTTGCTAACCCAGAGCTAGCTCTGTTTCTGTTTAATTATCAAATATAATGAATACACAAGACCCCCACCCCCCACCCCCCCCTCCACTAAAGACAGAGTGATTATAAAATGTTTTGCTAACCCAGAGCTAGCTCTGTTTCTGTTTAATTATCAAATATAATGAATACACAAGACCCCCCCCCCCCTCCACTAAAGACAGAGTGATTATAAGATCTGATTTGATCTTCTCAGCTATCTCATTTCATAAGATTAAAGGTGCAGACTCTAGCTAGTTTCAGTGTGTGGTAATGGGCACTAAGTTTAGTTATCTACAAACCCGCAACACACATTTGGATATGGTTAAAACAGAGAGAAACTAAAGTCTGTGATATTTGAACAGGAAAATACCATCTAAACATAACTAAAGCTTGTTTCGATAACCATTACCGTATATCTTCGCCTATAAGTCAAACATTTTTCACCCAAAAATTATTTTATAACTTGGGTGGTCGACTTATAAGAGGGTAAAAAAATTTCACCAAAAAATATTACTGTTTTGGGGATTATTTTACAAGTTTTATTGTTGAAGTATGCCATGTATTTATACTCAAATATGTTAATTTGACACATTTATTTTTTATAACCTGTTATGCGAAAAGACAGTGCGATCTCACTCACATGCCAAGACAACAGTCCACTTAGTTAAATTAACAGTCATCACTAATAGTAAAAATATAAACAATACTAACTACCTGTTGCCTGAGTTTATTTTGAAATCTGGTCACTGGCATTAATGGTTGTTCAAACAATGTTTTGTCGGTGATTAACTTCATGAATATTACTGAGCTTTCCCTTAAAATAAACTGATTTCTGCAGTTCACTAGAGCAATAGGGACACAACATTTGGTACAAAAACCAGTGTACTTTCCAGAGTTATCCTCCTTACATGTATTAATATGGCGGGAAAACGTGATACTTTCAGTTTTATCGTAGTGATCTGTTGTCAGTGTTTATAAATAAAGTTGTTGTTTGTGCACAAAACCATCTGTACAGTACCATACAGTAACAGTCAAACAGCTTTCACTCTCTACTAAGGGAATATTTCATTTTGATGCTATGTAATAATGATAGTTTGATTGGAATAGTCTGATTATATTGCGATGTACAAAACGTGAAAACCGAAGTTTGTAAAATAATTTTCTTTTGTTCAAATATTGTACATTATTGTTCTCATGTGCTGAAAATAAGAAATATTTCAATATTTATAAGTTGTTTTTCATGGGTCGTCTTATAAACGGGTCAATAATAAAATAAAAATTTCAGGGCTTGAAATTAGGGACTCGACTTATAGCCGAGATCGACTTACAGGCGAAGATATACGGTACTTCTCCAACGAACATGCATTTTTAGAATTAAGTAAAATATATTTTGGGGTATTACAAAAATGTTGATGACTAGAACCAAGTAAGATGGACTAAAATTAATATTCTAAATAATAAAATGTACGTACTTCTAATTAAAATAATTAAAAAATAACGTTTTAATAGTGAAAAATATGTTGTTGTGTTTACAAAGTAGGGTACGTCACTTTAAAGGAACATTTCATCCCCTGCCATTTACATGTATGTACAATGGAAGAAACGCTAGTCTAGCATATGAAGCACATGTAACATTTTAATGGCAGCAGCAAATTGAACACTGTAAGCGATACAAAAACACCAAGTCTACTCTCGTCAAACCTGGTACGTGTCCCATTCTGGTACGTATTTAACAAGAATAGGCTGAAAGAAAACAGCTCAGTGTAACATCAACGATCAAACATGGAACTCAAATACAAACATACATGTAGTCATACAATAGAGTGCATTTCAGAAATCTCACTTGTTGCTATTTGCAGTGAATTCAGGAAATTTAACATTACTTACAAACAAAAAAGAACAAAAAAAAGGGAGTTTATTTTAACACCAAACCCTTAAAATTAGCTTAAATTTGAGTAAATATTAATTTTAAAATCTTTTAATGACCTGTCTGACACCAGCAATGTGTCAATATGTTTTTTATTTTAACACCAAACACTTAAAATTAGCTTAAATTTTAGTAAATTTTAATTTTTAAATCTTTAAATGACCTGTCTGACACCAGCAAAGTGTCAGTGTGTTATTTATTACATTTAATTGCCAGGACGTTAAGAAAATAGAGAAAACAGCAAAAAAGATATTGGACATTAAAGTTATTGGACTCTTTCCACTTGAAAACTGGGACCCGAAAACCCTTAACATTGCCGGAAATTTGGCTTGGGGAATGGTCTAATGTTAAGAGTGTAACATGAATATGGTAAACGACTACCAATACCTATAAAATCACAAAAGCATCAAAAAGTAATATCCTGAAGTAAATTATGACATAATGTTAAGTTTTGTCTTTAACTCAGAACTACATGTACCGTCATGGTAAAATGTAACTCACTGGCAGTTCTCTATCAATCAATACCCCATTGGTGGATGCGCTTTAATTTACCCGCAATCCACTTCCGAGCTTTAGTTATATAATGTACCAACTTAAGAACAAAGAAAGAAGTGTTTTATTTAACGACGCACTCAACACATTTTATTTACGGTTATATGGCGTCAGACATATGGTTAAGGACCACACAGATTGTTTTAGAGGAAACCCGCTGTCGCCACATAGGCTACTCTTTTACGACAGGCAGCAAGGGATCTTTTATTTGCGCTTCCCACAGGCAGGATAGCACAAACCATGGCCTTTGTTGAACCAGTTATGGATCACTGGTCGGTGCAAGTGGTTTACACCTACCCATTGAGCCTTGCGGAGCACTCACTCAGGGTTTGGAGTCGGTATCTGGATTAAAAATTCCATGCCTCGACTGGGATCCGAACCCAGTACCTACCAGCCTGTAGACCGATGGCCTGCCACGACGCCACCGAGGCCGGTAACTTAAGAACAAGACATATATTCAGAGATTTATCCAGGATTTTTAGGCAGGGTCCCATATCTGGTGAGTTTTTGGGGAAAAAACACTTTTTTTGAGTATGTTATAAACTTATATGGAAAATGAAGTGCAGGATGATTATGATAAAGTATGAGATAATATGTTGTTTGATAATCTTACATAGAGGCTGAAGTGTAGGATGACTGATAAAGTATGGGATAATGTGTGTGTTATAATCTTACTAGAATGAAGTGCAGGATTGTGATAAAGTATGGGCTAATGTGTGTGTTAAAAGTTTTACCTGGAGTATGAAGTGCAGGATGATTGTGTTAAAATATGGGATAATGTGTTGTGTTATAATCTTACTAGAATGAAGTGCAGGATTGTGATAAAGTATGAAGTGCAGGATGATTGTGTTAAAATATGGGATAATGTGTTGTGTTATAATCTTACTAGAATGAAGCACACGATTGTAAAAAAGTATGGGATTATGTGTTGTGTTATAATCTTACTAGAATGAAGTGCAGGATTGTGATAAAGTATGGGATAATGTGTGTGTTATAAGTTTTACATGGAGTATTAAGTGCAGGATGATCCAGATACGGTATAAGATAATGTGTGTGTTATAATTTTACATGGAGGATGAAGTGCAGGATGATTGTGTTAAAATATGGGATAATGTGTTGTGTTATAATCTTACTAGAATGAAGCGCAGTATTGTAAAAAAGTATGGGATTATGTGTTGTGTTATAATTTTACATGGAGGATGAAGTGCAGGATGATTGTGTTAAAATATGGGATAATGTGTTGTGTTATAATCTTACTAGAATGAAGCGCAGTATTGTAAAAAAGTATGGGATTATGTGTTGTGTTATAATCTTACTAGAATGAAGCGCAGTATTGTAAAAAAGTATGGGATTATGTGTTGTGTTATAATCTTACTAGAATGAAGCACACGATTGTAAAAAAGTATGGGATTATGTGTTGTGTTATAATCTTACTAGAATGAAGCACACGATTGTAAAAAAGTATGGGATTATGTGTTGTGTTATAATCTTACATGGAGGATGAAGTGCAGGATGATCCAGATGACGCCCATGACTGTGACGAGCATGTCGTATCGATTGCGCCGACTCGTCCAGTAACCCCCAGGGGTCAGCGCGATCATCTTCATTATCACCTGAAATACAACAATCACAAATCATGTCATTCGGTAAGGGCAAGAAATACAGCAATCAGAAATCATGTCACTCAGTCAGGGCAAGAATGTCTTGTCTACAGCTGCAGGTGTTTTGGTTTAAACAATATTTATTCAACAAGACATTACAATGGGCTTGATCAACAGGCTTTGCCTATATTAAGACCTCTCTCTACAAGTGCATTTTACAAGTGGAAACAAGAATAAAGAGAAGGGAGAATGCAGGTGAAAAGATAAACTTATTTCAAGAATAAAGAGAAAAGTTAAACTTATTTCAAGAATAAAGAGAAAAGTTAAAACTTACTTCAAGAGTAAAGAGAAGGGTGAACACAACTAAAAAGTTGAACTTACTTCAAGAATAAAGAGAAGGGTAAACGCAGCTGAAAAGCCTGCCAGGATGGTTGGATTTTCGTGATCCTTCCACTGAAATATAACAAAGCTATTAAAACTACCAGTCATATCATCAAGTACAAAAGACACGTTTACATATATTTTTCAAGACCTTTAAAATTTATATAAAATTAATATTAAAAATGTTGAACCATTCTGTGTGGGGTTTTTTTGTTTTTTAAATTATATATAGAGAAATTATTTTACCTTCAAAAAAGCTTTCCGAGAGTGCTAAAGCAGTTCATTTCATTTCTTCTTATTTTCGTGCTTATATCCAATTACGGTTCAAGCATGCTGTCCTGGGCACACACCTCAGCTATCAGGGCTGTCTGTCCAGGACAACAGTTTAGTTGTTAGTCAGAGAAAAAAAGGGTGTAGTGGTCTTACACCCACCGAGTCATTAAAACTTGCTCCGAGGCCGGTGCTAATGCAATACCTGTCCCCTACGTGACCACATTTAAGGGCCATAACTCTGTCAGAATTAGATAAATAATTTTTTTGAGTTATGGCCCTTGAATATATATATATAATCCAAGAAAGTCAAACTTAATCTGTAGTAACTCCATATGATGAAGCTATACACAACATTTCAGCTCAATATCTTGAAACATTATGAAAAAAGTTTAAAAAAAACTATATGTGGGACAGACAGATAGATGAACGGACAGACAAACAGAGATGAAACCTATAGTCCCCTCCAGCTGGAGGTCTTTTTTTTACTATTTGGTTATTTGTAAAAACAAAACCTTAATAAAATGACATATTCATCTAACCATGTAATTTACATTTGGTAGAACATAGGGAATATTCATTAATTCATATGAGGGAATTTATCACTTGACATTAATTATAAAGATTAAAAAAACAAAACAACCCCAAAACCCCACCTAACTTTGTCAAAATGGAAAGGGATCTTTTATATGCACTTTCCCACAGCCTTTGGTTGGAATGAGAAAAAAGCCAGTCAGTTGAATGGATCCATCGAGGTGGTTCAATCCTGCAACGCAAGCACATCAAGCGAACACTCAACCCATTGAGCTAAATCCCACCCCTCTATATCTACGATAATATATCATTAATACTACATATGTGGTGGTTAGCGTACCGGTACAAAGAGCATGCAGCAGTTGGAGAGGACGAGGATGACGATGATACGCTTGAAGACGATGTGCTGCGTGATGTCGTACATCCACGCCCGAAAACCGTTGCCGTCTGAAAGGAAAGGAATGTCTGTTAAAAACACCTCAGCACATTTTAAACTATGACTATTTGTTATTGAATATTGTAAAAAAATATTTAAAAATGTATATAATGAACATGTGTATTCACCTGCTTTAGGTAGTATGTGTAATAAAATGAATATTTGCCTGGTATGTTTAATAATATACTACAATGTATATAAAACCAAATACCTGTTCTCAGTGGTATGTGCAATACAGTGAATATTCGCCTGGTATGTGTAATAATATACTATATAAAACCAAATACTCACCTGTTCTCAGTGGTATGTGCAATATAGTGAATATTCGCCTGGTATGTGTAATAATATACTATATAAAACCAAATACTCGCCTGGTCTTGGTGGTATGTGTAATATAGTGAATATTTGCCTGGTATGTGTAATAATATACTATATAAAACCAAATACCTGCCAGATCTGGGAGGTATGTGTAATATAATGAATATTTGCCTGGTATGTGTAATATAGTGAATATTCGCCTGGTATGTGTAATAATATACTATATAAAACCAAATACCTGACTGGTCTTGGTGGTATGTGTAATATAATGAATATTTGCTTGGTATGTGTAATAATATACTATATAAAACCAAATACCTGCCTGGTCTTGGTGGTATGTGTAATATAATGAATATTCCCCTGGTATGTGTAATAATATACTATATAAAACCAAATACCTGCCTGGTCTTGGTGGTATGTGTAATATAGTGAATATTTGCTTGGTATGTGTAATAATATACTATATAAAACCAAATACCTGCCTGGTCTTGGTGATATGTGTAATATAGTGAATATTCCCCTGGTATGTGTAATAATATACTATATAAAACCAAATACCTGCCTGGTCTTGGTGGTATGTGTAATATAATGAATATTCGCCTGGTATGTACAATAATATACTATATAAAACCAAATACCTGCCTGGTCTTGGTGGTATGTGTAATATAATGAATATTCGCCTGGTATGTACAATAATATACTATATAAAACCAAATACCTGCCTGGTCTAGGTGGTATGTATAATATAATGAATATTCGCCTGGTATGTACAATAATATACTATATAACACCAAATACCTGCCTGGTCTTGGTGGTATGTGTAATGTAGTGAATATTTGCCTGGTATGTACAATAATATACTACATGTATATAAAACCAAATACTCGCTTGGTCTTGGTGGTATGTCTAATATAATGAATATTTGCCTGGTATGTACAATAATATACTATATAAAACCAAATACCTGCCTGATCTTGGTGGTATGTGTAATATAATGAATATTCGCCTGGTATGTGTAATAATATACTATATAAAACCGAATACTCGCCAGGTCTGGGTGGTATGTGTAATATAGTGAATATTTGCCTGGTATGTACAATAATATACTATATAAAATTGAATACTTACCTGGTCTTGGTGTAATATAGTGAATATTCGCCTGGTATGTGTAATAATATACTAATACTATATAAAACCAAATACTTGCCTAGTCCCAGGGGTATGTGTAATATAGTGAATACTTGCCTGGTCTTGGGGGTATGTGTAATGGCTGTGCTAACTTGATTCGTCCTTTCAAGTCCATCCATCTCCTCTGGTCAACAGTGAGCAATGCAGTTCCCTGATTGTAATCAATAAATATATTTATTACATCTTTCTCCTACAGTGACAAGATCCGATGACTATATAAATTTCTCTATTTTCGGTCAATGACCAAAAGTATAGATCATGTAGCATACATGTACATGTAAGCCTGATTAAACAAGAGTATTTCAGACTACATTTTCAGTAAACATACTCTTTAAATCATTCCTTTCAGTACAGTATATACAAATAACATTTTGTGAAATGATAAAGATAAAAAACATTTTATAAATGTTACAAAGAATGACATCATGTATCTTGTATGACATCATACTGCAAAAGCCTTGCTAGGTTGATGATACTCGATTTGCATACAAAAACTGGAATTTCTGACAGTTCCTCACAAGATAAAAAAAATAAAATAGGTTTACTGCTCAGATCGAATGGTGAATGCCACTCATCAAACACTTGCGACATCAGCCATTCAAACCTTTGCAGAATAAAGCTGATATCTTAAGGCAGTAACCAGTTTCTCTCTATATATGTAACAGCCTTTGTCAAACAAAAACATCTTGAATTTAGCAAGCTTTACCTAGAGACTTCCTGAGCTTTCAAAGCTACACCCACAAACTTCCTGAATTCTTTTAATTTTCCAAGATTTACTCATAAGAAAATCGTGAAATGTCTAAAGACTGAGGAGATGACCTCTCCTGCCCTCAAGACCATGTCAAACATCACTTACAAATAGAATATAATAATAGTTGTAACAAGTGTGGCAACTGTGACTAACCTTATTTTCACTGTAGTTGGCGACGACAACCCCCACAAACAATGTCAGACCAATCATGTAGCCAAGGAACACAAACAGATGGATGTAAATAGCTTCAACCTACACAAAATAAAAAACAATGTTATCAATAACATAAACTACAATAAAGTTAAAGTTTGTGTCGTTTATCAAAACCACAAGAGCATACTGATTAATTAATCATCGGCTATTGAATGTTAATCATTTGGTATTTATGTAGTCTTCAGAGGAAGCCCTCTACATTTGATATTTATGTCGTCCTCAGAGGAAGCCCTCTACATTTGGTATTTATGTCGTCTTCAGAGGAAGCCCTCTACATTTGATATTTATGTAGTCTTTAGAGGAAGCCCTCTACATTTGGTATTTATGCAGTCTTCAGAGGAAGCCCTCTACATTTGGTATTTATGCAGTCTTCAGAGGAAGCCCACTACATTTGGTATTTATGTAGTCTTTAGAGGAAGCCCTCTACATTTGGTACTTATGTAGTCTTCAGAGGAAGCCCTCTACATTTGGTATTTATGTAGTCTTTAGAGGAAGCCCTCTACATTTTTTCATTAGTAGCAATCATAAAATGAGGGTGGGACGTAGCCCAGTTGTAAAGCATTCGCTTGATGACCGGTCGGTCCAGGATCGATCCCCGTCGGTGGACCCATTGGGCTATTTCTCGTTCCAGCCAGTGCTCCACAACTGGTGTAACAAAAGCTGTGGTATGTACTATCCCGTCTGTGGGATGGTGCATATAAAAGATCCCTTGCTGCTAATCGAAAAGAGTAGCCCATGAAGTGGCGACAGCGGGTTTCCTCTCTCAATATCTGTGTGGTCCTTAACCATATGTCTGACGCCATATAACCGTAAATAAAATGTGTTGAGTGCATTGTTAAATAAAACATTTCTTTCTTTCAATCATAAAATGGGTTCACTAAGGGGTTTCGATCCTGTGATCAAAGCACCTCAGGTGAGTAGGTGATGCTCTACTGACCGACCTAGATCCTGCCCCCTGCATCGGAGACAAGTATGACAAAAAAATAAATATATTATCTAGCAAAAACAAATGTGGTATTTTGTTTATTACCTACCATTAAATAGTATAAAATGTGCATTGAAGACTGTTTTCATAACAAGTAAGACAAAAAAAGAAGAAGAAGAAAAAAAAAAAACTGGTATTATGACAGTACTGCTAAAACAATACATGTCCCCTCCCAGGCCCACAGATTTTTGTATTTGTCAAACTTGGTCTGTAACAATGCATGATAAAGATATATACACAAACATTTCAGCTCAATATACTGATGCATTGTGGGGGAAAACCCTAACTGGAAACTTGTATGTAGGACAGACAGACAGCCAGAAAGGACTGACACGAACCTATAGTCCCCTCCGGTTGAACCAGCTGAGAACTTAAAAAACGAATATATACTCTTCAAAAAAAGTAGGGGAACCTGAAATATAAATATCAACTATTAGACACACCGAAACACATTCCATAGTTTGCACGTGCATCACGCAGTTGCCCCATTCACGTGTGTGGGGTGTCATTCTCGATTTTGACCATTTCCGTTGATCATACAGATGTTGTTGTTATGTTTTTAGTCATTTTTATTGTTTGAATTTGTAATTTACTGATAAAAAACCCGTCAACTTTCAAATTTCACTTCTGACCCCAATCGTCGTTCAAGATCTTTGGTGGTCATACAACCTACTGTAATACTGAACTACCGGTTGTAATGTTTACCCAATTAATTCACTATTATCATATAACCATTCTCCACAGCTAATATACCTTACAATTTTGGCAATTGTAAATTCTTATTAAAGTTCCCCTACTTTTTCTGAAGAGTATATATATATTAGATCTCTGTGAGTAATAATTTGCAAAGTTAAAATTTCAGAACAAAATTCAATCATTTCAAAGTCTGTCAATGGTCAATGTTTCCAAACAGCAAATGGGCTAGGGTAAGCCAGCAGGCAGTAAGAAAAAACCCCCAAGAATTATGTGGAATTAAATGTCTTGCTACCACAAACCTATTTTTCAGTTACAATTGCATCCATTGATGTTCATCTTAATGTATGTTGAAAAAACCAAAAAACCAAAAAACCAAAAAAAACCCTTCAATTAAAATTTAATTATTTTAATTATTTTTTTAAACTTACAGAAGTCAGATGATTTACTCACCGATCCGACTCTCTTGATGATTACGTCGCGGATCTCCAGCCAGCCTTCGAGCGACAACACCTCGAACAGAGCCAGCATCGCGTTACCAATATTGTCAAAGTTGAAGTTGTGTGGGTTGGCCCTGCAATAATAAAATAACATTGTCGAAGTTGCAAATTGTGTGGGTTGGCCCTGCAATAATAAAATAATATTGTCAAAGTTGAAAGTTGTGTGGGTTCACACTGCAATAATAAAATAATATTGTCAAAGTTGAAGTTGTGTGGGTTGGTCCTGCAATAATGAAATAATAAATTGTCAAAGTTAACATTGGGTGGGTTCACCCTCAGAAAATAAAATAGTAAATAATAAAGTTAAAATTGTGTGGGTTCGCCCAGTAAAAATAAAATAATATTGTCAAGGTAGAAATTGTGTGGGTTGCCCATGTTTATAAATACAGAATACTATACGAGTTTTCGATAAGATCTAATTTTTACGAAACAAGTGAACTTTCCACGTTAGTATCTGACCGAACAGAAGTTTGATGATACTGTATGCATCTGTATGTAAAATATGGTCCGGACATGAAAAAGATAACAGATGGACGTACGGATGGACAGGTGAACAACGCCATACCATAATACGACTCATCATAGATGGGCGTATAAAAACAGTTAACATTATCAGCAATGGGAACTAATGTGGAATAAGAGAACATAACATATACACATAAAAAAATATTTACCAGATTCGTGGGACGAGGAAGCCAGGGGCTGGTCCGTCCTTGGCTCCGATCTTCATCTTGGTGATGAACACCTTACTGAAGAACAAACCCGTGCACTGGTCCTATATCGTCAAGAAGAACAGATCATTTTATAATACAGGTTTAAAGTTAGAAACATAATGATACTTGTTCAAAGCTTGGTAAAAAAAAAAGTATAAGATATTTGTATAAGTACCCGACAAAACAAGCTTTTAGCCTGTAAAATATTAAACATAAAATCATGTTATGAAATCAAAGTTATAGTTTGTTATATTTAACAACACGACTAGCGCACATTGATTAAGTAACCATTGGCTATTGGATGTCAAACATTTGGTAATTATGACATGTACATGTAGTCTCAAAGTTTGTTTGTTTGTTTTGTTTAACAACACCACTAGAGCACATTGATTAATTAATCATCAGCTATTAGATGTAAAACATTTGGGAATTCTGACTCGTAGTCAATAGTGGGAACCCGCTACCTTTTTCTAATGCAGAAAGGGATCTTTTATATGCACTTTCCCAGTGACAGGAAAGCACATTCCACAGACTCAGACCAGTTGTGGTGCAATGGTTGAAATGAAAAAACCTCCATTCAATTCAATGGCTCCAGTGAGGTGGTTCGATCTTGTGATGGAAGCACCTCAAACGAGCACTCCACTGACTGAGGTAAATCCCGCCACTCATGTTATGAAATCAAAGTTATAGTTAGTTTCACTCATCTACACCACTAGAGCACACTGATTAAGTAGGATGTCAACAATTTGTTAATTATAACAGTCTCAGAAAGAAAACCGGCTCAATTTTATGCACTTTTTATCAGTCAGGATGACACATACCTCGACTTTTGATATACCAATTGCAAGCACTGATAAGGACAGAGAAAACCCTAATATCCAGTTTCTCTCACCTGTTCGAGAATGGTGGGGTCGTTACACCTGGCCAGTCTTCCTCCTATCAGGTGTACCCCGTACGTCGCAAACACAAACATCAACACTATCAGCAACACAGATACCTGTAAAGACAAACATCAACACTATCAGCAACACAGATACCTGTAAAGACAAACATCAACATTCTCAGCAACACAGATACCTGTAAACACAAACAACTACATTGTCAGCAACACAGATACCTGCAAACAGAAACATCAACACTATCAGCAACACACATACCTGTAAACACAAACATCAACATTGTCAGCAACACAGATACCTGTAAACACAAACATCAACACTATCAGCAACATAGATACCTGTAAACACAAACATCAACACTATCAGCAACACAGATACCTGTAAACACAAACATCAACACTATCAGCAACACAGATACCTGTAAACATGGGAAAACAGGGTAGACAAGGTAGGTTTTTTGGGGTCTTTTAAATGATTGAAAAAGAGAATAACCAATAGTTTAAGTTTATAACATTTAACAGTGTTGAGCTTGCAGCCATTTTTCTCTATATGATGTAAATACTTGTGTTTACTTTTTATTTTTAAACAGAATTTTTACGAAGCCACAATTTAAGCCAACTGGCAATACATTCTAATTTTTAAATTCTCATGTTAATTATGCAAAGATTGTGTGCGGGATAGATTAATTTGTAGTTGTTACATACAGGGGTGGCAATTGGTGAACTGTAAAAAAGAGGAAATCTAGAGGGGTCCCAGAAATTCTTGAAATCCTAGGTTAAAATCTGTGCCATCTGACAAATTTTGGAGGAAAGGACGATTAAAATGCGAGGAAACACAATGTACCATTAGAGGAAAACAGCTGATCCGAGGAGAATTCCCACCTCTGTACACATCAATTTCTAAATAGCGAAACATAATGTATCTCTAATTCCTGGTTATTTATCACAAATAAAATTAATGTAAAAATAGTAAAATATTCCACTTGCAACACCAGACCTTGCTTTTTAAGGTGCGTGGGTGTGATCACGCTCATACAGCACCTGTAATTTCAGTCTGACAAGTGTGAAAAACAGCTCACGTTACACTCAACAAACGGCGCAAGTAAAATAGATGGGTGTATTTATTTCCACTGGTCACAAAAATCAAGTTTCCATAGCTCATTTAGCCGATAGGAAGGTCCTTTTATTAAAACAATAAAAATTAAAAACATGGCAGTGGCTTCCATGCAGTCGTTAAACTGGTATTTCTCTTTGTTGCACAAATCGGGAAATACTGGTTTAATAGTCAAGTTTGTAGACATACCAGTCAAAATCCAATCGCAGCTACACTGCCTATTTTATTTATTTTGGAGAGTGATTTTTCACTCACCTTAGCGTATTGAGGTATGCGATTTTCCACTCGCCTCTAATTTTTAAAAACCAAGGACTGCAATGCTACATATTATTATGCCCCTTTACAAGGCCCAAAACCATATTACTATTTGATACACACCAACAGAATTTCCTTGAATCCCCTGACCAGCTCGTAGAAGACCTGCCTCATATGTGGTACGAGGCTGTAAATGCGCAGCGGCCGTAGACATCGCAGAATCATCAGACCCTGTGCACCCGACATCGGCGGTATCTCCTGTGGCATCCAGCACAGGAACACAACACTCACCTGGGAACGAGACGAATGGTGTGAATGAATGTTTAACGACACCCCAGCACAAAAAATACATCGGCTATTGGGTGTTAAACTGTGGTAATGGAAAAACAATGTCATGAAATGAGAGAATGAATTAATTGGTGGATGAATAATTGGGTGGGTAAGTGACGAATGGACATATGGACGAAAGGACAGATGGATGGAAGAGTCAATGAATAGTTGGATGAACAGATTCAAGGAATGATGGATGAATGGGTGATGGACTGATGAACAGAAAAGATGAATAAATTGATGGATTGATTGAGGGTGGGAAAATGTACGAGTGATTGGATGGGTGAATGGGTGTGTGGATGGATGGATGAATAGATGGATGGTTGTATGGATGGATGGATGGATGGATGGATGCATGGATGTATGGACAGATGGAAAAACATAATGGATGGATGGATGAAATTAAATGGATGGATGGATGGATGGATGGATGGATGGATGGATGGATGGATGGATGGATGAATGAATGAATGGATGGAATGGAATGGAGTGGATGAAGGATGGATAAAATAATGAATTGCCATAATGGAATGGATAGAGGATGGATTAAAGAATGAATTGATGGAATGAAATGGATGGATGAATGGAGGATGAATGGAGGATGAATGAATGAATGAATGAATGAATGAATGAATGAATGAAATGAAATGAAATGATGGAATAGATGGATGGATAGATGGAGGTTTGATAAAATGGATGTATGGATGGATGAATGGAATGGTTAGATGAACTGAATGGCTAACTGAATGAATTGATGGATTGATGGATGGATGGATGGATGGATGAATAAATGACTGAATTGATAGAATGGAATGGAATGGATTTTTAAAAAAAAATTTTTTTACACTAACTGTAACTCAATCAATAGTTTAAAGTGAAATTAAACTTCTTTTCAAGATTGTTCTCCTAAGATTTTCCCAGCATTTTCATGTTCTTCCACAGCAACTGCTGTTACAGTAACATCAACACTACCACCAGGAATCTCCACAATAGTATGTATTTACCAGGCATGTGATTTGGTATTCTTAAAAAAAAGCTGAAAATGTTCTATCATACAAAAGCGCAGCAATTTCTTTGACTGGTCATCAGTCTTATATCGCGGTACACTGTCTAAAGGTAAGCAAACAGCCATTAAGAAAATGGTTTAGTGGAAGTGCAATAATATAAAAAACCCTGAAAATAAAGGGAAATTGGATTTAATTTTTTATGAACAAATTTTCACAGATTTATTTTACGATAAAAGACTTTTTTTTAAAAGCAGAATTCCGCTAAAAAGCGGAAGAATCACATGCCTGATTTACAGGCACGTACGCAGTGTGTGTGTGTGTGTGTGTGTGTGTGAGTCTAGCCTGTGGTGAGTGAAGTTTCAAGGGGTTCAGGTCTTATTTCTTCAGAAAATATATTAAAAAAAAAAAAAAAATACACTTTCATTCAGAGGGGTTGGGTGGGTGTATTTCAACCCCGAATCCCGTGCCTGATTTCTCACATACCCAATATATGAAGAGGTCAAGGATGCCACTGAAATCTCTGACAACAGCATGCGGTGTGAACATCAGTCCGTTAGCCATCAGCTTCAAGCTCATCTCTATACTCATAGACACAACAAACGCATACTCAGCAATCTGAAAATAAAGAGTAGAACATCAGTTTCAAACTCATCTCTATACTCATAGACACAACAAATGCATACTCCGCAATCTGAAAATAAAAAGAACATCAGTTTGAAACACGTATCTATACTCATAGACACAACAGCCGCATACTCGACATTCTGAAAATAAAAGAGTAGAACATCAGTTTCAAACTCTTCTCTATACTCATAGACACAATAAATGCATAATCAGGTATCTGAAAATAAATATCCGAATATCCCTTGCAAAATCAACATAGAGATAGAGGAGACAATTTTTCTACATATTGTTTATTTTGTAAGAACACTCAATAGTGAATTGTCCCTAAGATTGTACAAAGTTTTACCTTGAGATTGTAATGGTCAATAATCTAAGACTGTGCAAAGTTTTACCTTGAGATCGTTATGGTCAACAATCCGTTTCTTCGCATTCTCTAGCATCATGGAGCAGCAAGAGAGAATCGTCATAATGATCATCACCCAGTCAAGATAGGTCACCAGGCCCAGCAGCTTACTGCAGTGGAGAAATATATGATTTATAACACTCCAGATAGGTCACCAGGTCCTGCAGCTTACTGCAGTGGAGAAATATATGATTTATAACACTCCAGATAGGTCACCAGGCCCAGCAGCTTACTGCAGTGGAGAAATATATGATTTATTACACTCCAGATAGGTCACCAGGCCCAGCAGCTTACTGCAAGCGAAATATATGATTTATAACACTCCAGATAGGTCACCAGGCCCAGCAGCTTACTGCAACAGACAAATATATTTTTTATAACAATCCAGATAGGTCACCAGGCCCAGCAGCTTACTGCAATAGAGAAATACATGATTTATAACACTCCAGATAGGTCACCAGGCCCAGCAGCTTACTACAACAGAGAAATATATTTTTTATAACACTCCAGATAGGTCACCAGGCCCAGCAGCTTACTGCAACAGAGAAATATATTTTTTATAACAATCCAGATAGGTCACCAGGCCCAGCAGCTTACTGCAATAGAGAAATACATGATTTATAACACTCTAGATAGGTCACCAGGCCCTGCAGCTTACTGCAATAGAGAAATACATGATTTATAACACTCCTGATAGGTCATCAGGCCCAGCAGCTTACTGCAATAGAGAAATACATGATTTATAACACTCCAGATAGGTCACCAGGCCCAGCAGCTTACTGCAACAGAGAAATATATTTTTTATAACACTCCAGATAGGTCACCAGGCCCAGCAGCTTACTGCAACAGAGAAATATATTTTTTATAACAATTCAGATAGGTCACCAGGCCCAGCAGCTTACTGCAACAGAGAAATACATGATTTATAACACTCCAGATAGGTCACCAGGCCCAGCAGCTTACTGCAATAGAGAAATACATGATTTATAACACTCCAGATAGGTCACCAGGCCCTGCAGCTTACTGCAATAGAGAAATACATGATTTATAACACTCCAGATAGGTCACCAGGCCCTGCAGCTTACTGCAATAGAGAAATACATGATTTATAACAATCCAGATAGGTCACCAGGCCCTGCAGCTTACTGCAATAGAGAAATACATGATTTATAACACTCCAGATAGGTCACCAGGCCCAGCAGCTTACTGCAACAGAGAAATATATTTTTTATAACAATCCAGATAGGTCACCAGGCCCAGCAGCTTACTGCAATATAGAAATACATGATTTATAACAATCCAGATAGGTCACCAGGCCCTGCAGCTTACTGCAATATAGAAATACATGATTTATAACACTCCAGATAGGTCACCAGGCCCTGCAGCTTACTGCAGTAGAGAAATACATGATTTATAACACTCCAGATAGGTCACCAGGCCCTGCAGCTTACTGCAGTAGAGAAATACATGATTTATAACACTCCAGATAGGTCACCAGGCCCTGCAGCTTACTGCAGTAGAGAAATACATGATTTATAACACTCCAGATAGGTCACCAGGCCCAGCAGCTTACTGCAATAGAGAAATACATGATTTATAACTCCTGATAGGTCACCAGGCCCAGCAGCTTACTGCAATAGAGAAATACATGATTTATAACACTCCAGATAGGTCACCAGGCCCAGCAGCTTACTGCAACAGAGAAATATATTTTTTATAACACTCCAGATAGGTCACCAGGCCCAGCAGCTTACTGCAACAGAGAAATATATTTATTATAACAATCCAGATAGATCACCAGGCCCAGCAGCTTACTGCAATAGAGAAATACATGATTTATAACACTCCAGATAGGTCACCAGGCCCTGCAGCTTACTGCAATAGAGAAATACATGATTTATAACACTCCAGATAGGTCACCAGGCCCAGCAGCATAGACATATTATTTATAACAGTTGAAATAGCTTCGAAAATATGGGCCCAGATAATTTGTATTTACTAAAAAATAAAAGGGAGTTAACTCACTGAATTTGTTTGTATTTACTCAAAATAAAGGGCAGTAAACTCACTGAACTAGAGTGCATTTACTGAAATATAAAAGGGAGGTAACTCACTGAATTTGATTGTATTTACTCAAAATAAAAACGGAGGTAAGTAACTGAATTCAGAGGTAACTAACTGAATTCGCTTGTATTTGCTCAAAAATAAGAGGGAAGTAACTCACTGAATTTGTTTGTAATTTACTCACAACAAAAGGGAATTGACTCACTGAATTTTCTTGTACTTATTCAAAATAAAAGGGAGATAACTTGTATTTACTCAAAAATAAAAGGGAGACAACTCACTGAATTCGCTTGTATTTACTCTTGATCTCCTTGCCGGTGACTGGGTCCCTTGAGTGCCACTTGTACTGGGCGTTGACAATCAGGTGACAGAGTTTCCTCAGGCGACTCTCGCGGCCTACAAAGAACAGCGGGGTGTCGAAGTACGGGTGGTTTTCTCTCAGTTCCTCTTCCTGTTGGTTTCTGAAAAACAGTAACGTTTGTGTTACAGGCTTGTTGATATGTTACAATTCAGAAAGTAAATAATGAGATATCATTCCAATTTTGTGTAAGACTAAATATGGCATTACAGCCTCAACTGTTTAATTTCGGCCTGCTGTTTTTTTAGGTGTCCCCCCCCCCCCCCAGCACCCACCCCCACCCCTGTAGTTCTTTTAGACTAGTCATTGTCTCAACTAATCATTTAATCTCGGCCTGCTGTTTTTTCTGTGTCTCCCACTTCCACCAGTTCTTTTAGACTAGTTATAGTCTCAACTAACCGTTTAATTTCGGCCTGCTGTTTTTTCTGCTGCCAGACTTTGATGTCGAAGTCGTCGGCTCTGCGCCCGGCGAGACTTCCCGCGTGGATCATACTGATGTCGCCGTTCTCCTTCATCGTCCCCTGACTCTTCAACTTGAGACTGCCAGGCCTCGACCCGCCGCGCATGCTCCTGTTAAAATAAAACACAAGAATCTACATTGTACAGTAAATAGTTAAAATTAATTTCACATTTCTGGGCCGCAACACGCTTTTAATGGTCCTTCTAAATAAAACATAAGTATCTACGATGTACAGTAAATATTTAAAATTAAATTTCAGATTTCTCGGCGGCAACCTGCCTTGCATGCTCCTATTAAACGTAACACAAGAATCTACAATGAACGGTAATTATTTAAAATTAAATTTCAGATTTCTGGGCTGCAACACACTTTTCGAGGTCCTGTTAAACATAACACAAGTATCTACGATGTACAGTAAATATTTAAAATTAAATTTCAGATTTTTGGGCCGCCTCGCATGCTCTTGTTAAAACAAACAGAAGAATCTACTGCAAACATTTTAAATTTCATTTTGCTATAAAACAAATTGTATGATTTATATAATTTTGTATAAAACAATTTTGAAATTAATTCTGATGTAAAATATTTTTTAATGATTTATATTAAATATTTTAAATTAATTTGCAAGTAAAATAAACAGAATGATTCATATATAAACCTAAAATCAATATAATATTTTAAATCAAGGCACGTTCTGGCACTGATGACTGTAGTAGAAATCGATTCTTACCTTCGTTCCATTCTGATCTGATGCTGTTGTCCTAGCAATGACAATGCCTTACCCCCAGCCGCCACGAGCTGGGCAGAGCCACCGCTCACAACCTTCTGCTGATTGGAATCTCTGAAAAACAACAACAAGTATTATACATTCATCATATTCAAGTGACAGAACCTAGTTTTTAAACACTACAGCACATGTTTTAATATTAAAGCCATTTTTGAATAACTGAAATCAGACATTACTTACTGTAGATTTTAGTGTGTAAATAACAGTGTTTCTGGTCATCCCTGTATTTCTAATACCACAAAATAACAGTTTTCGTATTTAAAAAAATGCACGTTTCTTTGAGAAGTAACTGTTATGCCCAGGCTTCATTTACTAATGTGTGCTGGGGTGTTGTTTGTAGAACAAATACAATATTTTATATAAAATTTTAAATATTAAAGTTACCTCCATCAGTAATATAACATCATTACAAATATTAAAGTTGCCTCCATCAGTAATATAACATCATTACAAATATTAAAGTTGCCTCCATCAGTAATATGACATCATTACAAATATTAAAGTTGCCTCCATTGGTAATATGACATCATCACGATTAGCACAAAATTTATGTAGTTATACGTTACACACTTTAATTAAATCTTATTAAAACATTAAGCTCAGGTACATGTATACAGGTCTTGTTAGCTTGTAAACAAATGACCCACTGACAGCAACAAAAAAATCAACTGATTAAATAATGGTAAATAACAAATGGGTTTATGACATGAATAATATTGGTAAGATATAGGATAAATACATGTATATATTAAATAGAGGTTAATCAGTTAAAATTAGTTACCAGTTATTATCAAATTTATGTCCTGAGTGAAATAATTTTCAGTTGTTACAAGCTTTATTCTCGAGGGACATAAAATTGATGATAACTACTACTGAGTTTGTTATTCTTTTTATTACCTCAACCATTGTTTTTTTTTAGGAACATTCTATTTTCAATATAAATGTATATAACTGTATTTATATTTCTTACACACCCGTTATTCATTATTTTTGATGACACATATTACATGTACTTGTTAACACATATATGTGCAATAACATTTTACAGACATACGATTGGCTGCACCTAGGTAATGACCAGATCACCCATCCCATACCATCCAATGGAAAAGCACGGTAGAAATCGATCACTACATGTGACGTACAAGTTAAACTGAAATTGACTTGTCTGTGACGCACAAGTTAACTTTAAGCTCTAGAGCCGTACATAGGTTTTAGTTGGAAAAGGCATTTAAATTTATTTTTAAACTCTTTTCTAAAGATATGTATAAAAATGCATACCATATATCTTACAACTCGTTGGGTACATTTTAAAACAACTCAGTGTTCGAGATTAAACATTTTGGGCAGTATCCCAGTTGGATACTAACATTTCAAAATCTGGTAACCCACCTGAGAATTTAGTATCCCAGTTAAATGAAATTCATAAATAATATCATAACAAACTTGGACGACAATGTCCTCGTTCCCAGTCTATTGAGACGTCGCAATCGAAATCACAGAATTTGTGATATTAGCAATCAAACGGAATTAGCAAAAAGGGGGGGGGGAGGTATTGTTATGGCATAGCATTAGACTGGGTACAGCTCGAAAATACTTTTACTTAACTTACCAGAAAATGACAACTTACATTTTTTAAAGTGAAAACTAAAAACACAGGATTAAAAGACCCCACCAACAACATTATATGGCATCCCAGTGGGATACTGGGTTCTTGAAGTCTGGTATCCAAAATTAAATTCTGGTATCCCTGGGATATCGGGATACCGTCAATCTCGAACACTGCAACTCATTTTAAGATAAACAGTATCTAACGGCCGCTCATGTAGTATTCTCTACAGAAACGATGTTAACAACTTTTCACACTGTTCTGAGTATTAAACTGCTATAACTATGACAGTCACTATACTAATTTTTAAAAACCAAAGTTCTGTTTATTATTTGTAAAATAGCATTTTATTACCAGTTTATCTATAAAAACTGAGACACGTAAACACAAACACTTTAAAGTATGCGATGTTATTGTGTATGTTTGCCAAATCGTGATGTCATATTTAGTACTGAACAACGTCAATGGTTTGCATACATCAAATCAGCCAATAATATTGTGCCAGGAAACGTTTTGTTCAGTATCGCGTCGCAATTTGCTATACAAATTTCAGAGATTGCTACACAATTCTAAAACGTTAAATATAGTAACTACTCCTCAATTTTCAACTAATCGCCAACTGTCGCTAATTAAAATTTTAAAAACAAAATGTTTACTGTGTGTGGTACACCAATGCATAATAATTTCTAAGTGAGAATTTTTATTTTTTATTTTGGCGGTTATGAATGCCCGCTGGTGTAATAAAAATAAAATCTACACCTTCATATGGTTGAGTTTACTACCTGACTATGGAGCTGATCCCCGTTCGTTTCTCCATCTCTCCACCGCTCCTGGCCTCGTGGTGCGGCAGTTTGATCAGCTTGAGGTGCGCCAGCTTCAGACACGATGTCATGTCTTTCGCGTCGTTGTCCTGCGTGTCGACGACGAGATTCAGCGTCCGGTCCGATGATTGGAACTGACGCATGAAACTCTCGCGCACGTCCGATATGTGGAACGTGTCTTGCATCTTGTTCACGCGCACCATCTGAGGGTGGTCGCTGTCAGAGATAAAAAAGTTTGCTTTATTTAACGACGCCACTAGGGCACATTGATTTTTTATCTTATCATCGGCTATTGGACGTCAAACATACAGTCATTCTGATACTGTTTTTTAGAGGAAACCCTTTTATGACAGGCAGCAAGGGATCTTTTATTTGCACTTCCCACAGGCAGGATAGCACAAACCATGGCCTTTGTTGAACCAGTTATGGATCACTGGTCAGTGCAAGTGGTTTACACCTACCCATTGAGCCTTGCGGAGCACTCACTCAGGATTTGGAGTCGGTATCTGGATTAAAAATCCCATGCCTCGATTGGGATCCGAACCCAGTACCTACCAACCTTTTGTCAGAAATAAAACAAGCATTAATTCTGAGGGTATGGCTAAAACAATACATGTCCCCTACTGGGCCTCACACACAAAGTTCAAGGCAAACAATCTGTCAAGAATTGATAAAACAAGCATTCTGAGAGTAGGCCACAGACCACAATTAATTTCGCTATATGTTTCTATATAGCCTTAGTGGCTATAACATTATTATTAATATCAGCAGGCCCGTGGATTTTTGTATGTACCTTTGCCGGCCCGGGTGGACACATACCTGTACCCTGAAAAGGACAACCCCTGCTGTCCAGTTCTTTCTCTCAGGATATTGGTTTAAACAAACACACCCTCTAAACCTGGCCGGAGTACACCCATTTTACACAAAAAGCACTACTTTTGCATGGGCCGGAATTACCACAAACAAGTCTTCAATGTCAACAAGTTACACATGTTTACAAACGACATGCTCTCCCCTGTCACTTCAGTCAAATAGTTGCCCCCCCTCCCCCCTCCAAAGTTCAAGGGTCATAACTCTTGTCAAGAACTGATACATTCCATTTTAGAGAGTTGTGGTCCTTGAACAAATTGCTATTAAAAGTCAAACTTTATCTGGCTATAACTGTGAAAAATGGATAAATCTCCATGACAGTCAAACTTGATCTAGAACTGTACATGCTAAAACTATACACAAAATATCAGCTCATTATCTAGAGACTGGTTCAAACATTCCATGGATCGGTCCAAACATTCCATGTACTGGTCTAAACATCCCACGAAACGGTCCAAACATCCCATGGACCGGTTCAAACATTTGATGGACTGGTCCAAACATTCCATGTACTGGTCTAAACATCCCACGAAATGGTCCAAACATCCCACGGACCGGTTCAAACATTCCATGGACCAGTTCAAACATTCCATGTACTGGTCTAAACATCCCACGAAACGGTCCAAACATCCCATGGACCGGTTCAAACATTTGATGGACTGGTCCAAACATTTGATGGACTGGTCCAAACATTCCATGGACTGGTCTAAACATTTCATGAAATAGTCCAAACAATACATGACCCAGTCCAAAACATCCCAACTACTACTAGTAGGAGCACTGCAGGATTTCTGCCAGAGGGTAAAATGGGTATGGTGCCATAACAATATTTGTTTTTTAACTTCACTTTTTGACAAAATGAATTACTCTTTATTATTACTGTATGATTTTCATAACCCTAACCGTAAACTTAACCCATTTTCTTTCTAGGGCAGGTCCCCCAAGCCCCCCCCCCCCATACCCCCTGTTGACTGTGGTTGCAATCAATTCCATAGCGCCATACCCATGAATTTCTTTCTGGCAGAAACACTGAGCAAACTGTAGTGGCAACAAATTTCCTCTTTGAATCTTGACCAAGTGTTGAATTAACAGTATGTAAGACACCACCACTTAGCCGTACATGTAGTTTAAAATATGCCGAGCCTGGTGTCACATTCTTTTCTTTCCTGTTGTGGAAATATTCAGTTACTTACGGAAACTTTGAGAATATCCTCAGTCTGAGTGGCAGTGTCTGCTGTGTGCCAGCGCTCATCTCCCTCGCCTTCAGCTGACAGACAGAATATAAAACATTACAATAACATTAACTCATCTCCCTCGCCTTCAGCTGACAGACAAAATATACACACAGATTACAATAACGTTAATTCATCTCCCTCACCTTCAGCTGACAAACGGAATATAAAACATTGCAATAACGTTAACTCATCTCCCTCTCCTTCAGCTGACAAACAGAATATAAAACATTGCAATAACGTTAACTCATCTCCCTCGCCTTCAGCTGACAAACAGAATATAAAACATTGCAATAACGTTAACTCATCTCCCTCGACTTCAGCTGACAAACAGAATATAAAACATTACAATAACGTTAATTCATCTCCCTCGCCTTCAGCTGACAAACAGAATATAAAACATTGCAATAACGTTAACTCATCTCCCTCTCCTTCAGCTGACAAACAGAATATAAAACATTACAATAACGTTAATTCATCTCCCTCGCCTTCAGCTGACAAACAGAATATAAAACATTACAATAACGTTAATTCATCTCCCTCGCCTTCAGCTGACAAACACACAGATTACAATAACGTTAATTCATCTCCCTCGCCTTCAGCTGACAAACACACAGATTACAATAAAGTTAATTCATCTCCCTCGCCTTCAGCTAACAAACACACAGATTACAATAACGTTAATTCATCTCCCTCGCCTTCAGCTGACAAACACACAGATTACAATAACGTTAATTCATCTCCCTCGCCTTCAGCTGACAAACAGAATATAAAACACAATAAAGTTAATTCATCTCCCTCGCCTTCAGCTGACAAACACACAGATTACAATAACGTTAATTCATCTCCCTCGCCTTCAGCTGACAAACACACAGATTACAATAACGTTAATTCATCTCCCTCGCCTTCAGCTGACAAACACACAGATTACAATAAAGTTAATTCATCTCCCTCGCCTTCAGCTAACAAACACACAGATTACAATAACGTTAATTCATCTCCCTCACCTTCAGCTGACAAACACACAGATTACAATAACGTTAATTCATCTCCCTCGCCTTCAGCTGACAGACACACAGATTACAATAAAGTTAATTCATCTCCCTCGCCTTCAGCTGACAAACACACAGATTACAATAACGTTAATTCATCTCCCTCGCCTTCAGCTGACAAACACACAGATTACAATAAAGTTAATTCATCTCCCTCGCTTTCAGGTGACAAATACACAGATTACAATAACGTTAATTCATCTCCCTCGCCTTCAGCTGACAAACACACAGATTACAATAAAGTTAATTCATCTCCCTCGCCTTCAGCTAACAAACACACAGATTACAATAACGTTAATTCATCTCCCTCGCCTTCAGCTGACAAACACACAGATTACAATAACGTTAATTCATCTCCCTCGCCTTCAGCTGACAAACACACAGATTACAATAACGTTAATTCATCTCCCTCGCCTTCAGCTGACAGACAGAATATAAAACATTACAATAACGTTAATTCATCTCCCTCGCCTTCAGCTGACAAACACACAGATTACAATAACGTTAATTCATCTCCCTCGCCTTCAGCTGACAAACACACAGATTACAATAAAGTTAATTCATCTCCCTCGCCTTCAGCTGACAAACACACAGATTACAATAACGTTAATTCATCTCCCTCGCCTTCAGCTGACAAACACACAGATTACAATAAAGTTAATTCATCTCCCTCGCCTTCAGCTGACAAACACACAGATTACAATAACATTAATTCATCTCCCTCGCCTTCAGCTGACAAACACACAGATTACAATAACGTTAATTCATCTCCCTCGCCTTCAGCTGACAAACACACAGATTACAATAACGTTAATTCATCTCCCTCGCCTTCAGCTGACAAACACACAGATTACAATAACGTTAATTCATCTCCCTCGCCTTCAGCTGACAAACACACAGATTACAATAACGTTAATTCATCTCCCTCGCCTTCAGCTGACAAACACACAGATTACAATAACGTTAATTCATCTCCCTCGCCTTCAGCTGACAAACACACAGATTACAATAACGTTAATTCATCTCCCTCGCCTTCAGCTGACAAACACACAGATTACAATAACGTTAATTCATCTCCCTCGCCTTCAGCTGACAAACACACAGATTACAATAACGTTAATTCATCTCCCTCGCCTTCAGCTGACAAACACACAGATTACAATAAAGTTAATATCATCTCCCTCGCCTTCAGCTGACAAACACACAGATTACAATAACGTTAATTCATCTCCCTCGCCTTCAGCTGACAAACACACAGATTACAATAACGTTAATTCATCTCCCTCGCCTTCAGCTAACAAACACACAGATTACAATAAAGTTAATTCATCTCCCTCGCCTTCAGCTAACAAACAAGATATAAAACACAATAAAGTTAATTCATCTCCCTTGCCTTCAGCTGACAAACACACAGATTACAATAACGTTAATTCATCTCCCTCGCCTTCAGCTGACAAACACACAGATTACAATAAAGTTAATTCATCTCCCTCGCCTTCAGCTGACAAACAAAATATAAAACAACACACAGATTACAATAAAGTTAATTCATCTCCCTCGCCTTCAGCTAACAACACACAGATTACAATAAAGTTAATTCATCTCCCTCGCCTTCAGCTAACAAACAAGATATAAAACACAATAAAGTTAATTCATCTCCCTCGCCTTCAGCTGACAAACACACAGATTACAATAACGTTAATTCATCTCCCTCGCCTTCAGCTGACAAACACACAGATTACAATAACGTTAATTCATCTCCCTCGCCTTCAGCTGACAAACACACAGATTACAATAAAGTTAATTCATCTCCCTCGCCTTCAGCTAACAAACAAGATATAAAACACAATAAAGTTAATTCATCTCCCTCGCCTTCAGCTGACAAACACACAGATTACAATAACGTTAATTCATCTCCCTCGCCTTCAGCTGACAAACACACAGATTACAATAAAGTTAATTCATCTCCCTCGCCTTCAGCTGACAAACACACAGATTACAATAACGTTAATTCATCTCCCTCACCTTCAGCTGACAAACACACAGATTACAATAACGTTAATTCATCTCCCTCGCCTTCAGCTGACAAACACACAGATTACAATAAAGTTAATTCATCTCCCTCGCCTTCAGCTGACAAACACACAGATTACAATAAAGTTAATTCATCTCCCTCGCCTTCAGCTGACAAACACACAGATTACAATAACGTTAATTCATCTCCCTCGCCTTCAGCTGACAAACACACAGATTACAATAACGTTAATTCATCTCCCTCGCCTTCAGCTGACAAACACACAGATTACAATAAAGTTAATTCATCTCCCTCGCCTTCAGCTAACAAACACACAGATTACAATAACGTTAATTCATCTCCCTCACCTTCAGCTAACAAACACACAGATTACAATAACGTTAATTCATCTCCCTCGCCTTCAGCTGACAAACACACAGATTACAATAACGTTAATTCATCTCCCTCGCCTTCAGCTAACAAACAAGATATAAAACACAATAAAGTTAATTCATCTCCCTCGCCTTCAGCTGACAGACAGAATATAAAACATTACAATAACGTTAATTCATCTCCCTCGCCTTCAGCTGACAAACACACAGATTACAATAACGTTAATTCATCTCCCTCGCCTTCAGCTGACAAACACACAGATTACAATAACGTTAATTCATCTCCCTCGCCTTCAGCTGACAAACACACAGATTACAATAACGTTAATTCATCTCCCTCGCCTTCAGCTAACAAACACACAGATTACAATAACGTTAATTCATCTCCCTCGCCTTCAGCTGACAAACACACAGATTACAATAACGTTAATTCATCTCCCTCGCCTTCAGCTGACAAACAAGATATAAAACACAATAAAGTTAATTCATCTCCCTCGCCTTCAGCTGACAAACACACAGATTACAATAACGTTAATTCATCTCCCTCGCCTTCAGCTAACAAACAAGATATAAAACACAATAAAGTTAATTCATCTCCCTCGCCTTCAGCTGACAAACACACAGATTACAATAACGTTAATTCATCTCCCTCACCTTCAGCTGACAAACACACAGATTACAATAACGTTAATTCATCTCCCTCGCCTTCAGCTGACAAACACACAGATTACAATAAAGTTAATTCATCTCCCTCGCCTTCAGCTAACAAACACACAGATTACAATAACGTTAATTCATCTCCCTCGCCTTCAGCTAACAAACACACAGATTACAATAACGTTAATTCATCTCCCTCGCCTTCAGCTGACAAACACACAGATTACAATAACGTTAATTCATCTCCCTCGCCTTCAGCTGACAAACAAGATATAAAACACAATAAAGTTAATTCATCTCCCTCGCCTTCAGCTGACAAACACACAGATTACAATAACGTTAATTCATCTCCCTCGCCTTCAGCTGACAAACACACAGATTACAATAACGTTAATTCATCTCCCTCGCCTTCAGCTGACAAACACACAGATTACAATAACGTTAATTCATCTCCCTCGCCTTCAGCTGACAAACACACAGATTACAATAAAGTTAATTCATCTCCCTCGCCTTCAGCTGACAAACACACAGATTACAATAACGTTAATTCATCTCCCTCGCCTTCAGCTAACAAACACACAGATTACAATAACGTTAATTCATCTCCCTCGCCTTCAGCTAACAAACACACAGATTACAATAAAGTTAATTCATCTCCCTCGCCTTCAGCTGACAAACACACAGATTACAATAACGTTAATTCATCTCCCTCGCCTTCAGCTGACAAACACACAGATTACAATAACGTTAATTCATCTCCCTCGCCTTCAGCTAACAAACACACAGATTACAATAAAGTTAATTCATCTCCCTCGCCTTCAGCTAACAAACACACAGATTACAATAACGTTAATTCATCTCCCTCGCCTTCAGCTGACAGACACACAGATTACAATAACGTTAATTCATCTCCCTCGCCTTCAGCTAACAAACAAAATATAAAACAACACACAGATTACAATAAAGTTAATTCATGTCTCTCGCCTTCAGCTAACAGAAAGTAAAATAAACACAGAGGTTAGCAATATAAGTTAATTTGTGTCTTGCACCTTCATTTAACAGAAAATAAAATAAACAGAGAAGTTAGCAATAAAGTTAATTTATGTCTTGCACCTTCATTTAACAGAAAATAAAATAAACAGAGAAGTTAGCAATAAAGTTAATTTATGTCTTGCACCTTCAGCTAACATAAAAATACAACAACATGCAGATCACAATAAAGTTTATTCATCTCTCATGTCTTCAGCTAAAACAAAAAATAAAACAGCAAGGTAGTCAGCAATAAAGTTAATGAATGTCTCTCGTCTTCAAGCAACACAGAAAATGAGACAAGGTGGTCAGAAATAAAGTTAAATATAGTGATAATATTATATTATTTTCATATTGAGAACAGTCATTTAGAAATATGCAATAAACAAAACAAAACATAGTAATAATCCACTTCAATAATGTTAAACACAAAATATGTTTTGATACTCATGATCTACTTGTAATTATGCAAATTATGCGTGCGATGTAACAATAGTGATATTAGGTCAGTTGTAACTCTGAGAATATACTTTTAGTGTTGAGAAAATGGCAAAGTTGACGCAGTCTTTACTAACAGAAAACAAAATCTCACCTTACACTTGCCACAAATTTACATGTGACACCACCAATTAAAACATAAATTATTATCTTCAAGTTTTTATCCACATGTTCACTACAAATGATAGCAAACAGACCATTTCACGAATATTTACCTGCTTCAGTTTCTTTATGTCTTCATCCAACTCCAAATTGTCCAGAATGACAGCCACAAACAAGCTTATAACTATCTGGAGAAATCACACACAGAAACATGTAAGACCATTAAATGTATTCAGTATTATTAAGCAGAAATATCAACATGATCATTAGTTACACAATTATCTGTATATCAATGTTTTAAAATTTCTATAGCTTTTAATGCATAATGCTTACTACTATACTTAACACAGTAATTATAATATTTTTAACTGTTATATTTATTTTAAATTATTTAAAAATCAAATACTATATATTATATGAATGAAAACTAAAAGAATGTATCACACAGTAGTAGTATATTCCCATAACCATATCACCTACTTCCGTTGCAGAATTAAGAAAATTGCATATTAATGCCCTCAAAAAGATAGGGACGAGAGAGCATTTGGAGGAAGGACACTGAATTGTTACATATTAATACAATTGTCTACAAGATCTAAAATATATTCAAATAGTGATTTTGGCAATTAATTATATGAGATGTATACATGAAAGACCGGGGGCCTGGTATTCCTTGTAAAATGTATCAAGTCCAGGGTGTTTGAAATATAACTGCTTTTCTTGTGAATGTCCATTTTAGGGACTGCAGTGTCAACACAGGCTCCAGAAAATCTTCTAAAAAGGGTCTGATATTGTGTTCATATATAACTTATTTCAAATACTAAATTTAAGAACTTTAAATTTAGGTCATTTTCATTTGTCAAACATTTAATGAAGTTTAAATAATTAGTTTTAACATACATATAAAATGGGAACTGTTAAACCTATTAAATATTCCCTAAGGCGTAAAATTGTACACATAATTATTCTATTCCTTTAGCTTTTCCTACGCTTAGTGATATATGAACATTAAATTTAAACAATTCTAAACATCTACGAACCAGACAAAAGCCAGATATTTTACATAAATACCAATGACAATAACGGACAGCAGTAATTTAAGATAAAACACAGAGATTCAGAAACTGGTGTTGGTGGCATATCTGTAATGGCTATTGTTTTGCAATTTACTGGCTACAGTGAAAACCCTCTAAACTGGACACCCTATAGACCAAGTAAAATGTCTGGTTTTAAGAGGTATCTGGTTTAGAGAGGTTATTTTCTGTACTGATTTTTAAAAACGGACTGAAAAATGTCCAGTTTTGGAGGAATTCCGGTTTACAAAGGGTCCGGTTTTAAGAGGTTTTACTGTATAATTATTAATCAGTTGTAATTCATGTACAGGTACTTTCAAATAATGAGAAACCAACAAAATAGCTTGTCTTCACTGTAAGGTCGTGTTCTTCAGGACAGAGTAGAATACATGTAGGATCTAATGGGCCATATATAAATATAGATCACACCTCGTTTAATATCCAGGGTCTTCAAATTGAATTTTGAGTAATAGTAACAGTTACATTCAGAATGTTTTTGGATAAAAGTAAGCTAATGAGTAATGGAGTAAAAGAAAGAAAGACATGTTTTATTTAACGATGCACTTAACACATTTTATTTATGGTTATATGGCATCAGACATATGGTTAAGGACCACACAGATACTGAGAGAGGAAACCCGCTGTCGCCACTTCATGGGCTACTCTTTCCAATTAGCAGCAAGGGATCTTTTATATGCATCATCCCACAGACAGAATAGTACATACCACGGCCTTTGATATACCAGTTGTGGTGCACTGGCTGTAACGAGACATAGCCCAATGGGCCCACTGATGGGGATTGATCCCACACTGTCCGCGCATCGAGGGAATGCTGTATCACTGGGCTACATCCTGTCCCTAATGGAGTATGTCATAGGCTTCATCCTCGAACTCATATTTCAAGATAATTGCTCAAAAATGGACAATACATGTTTGACTTTGACTCTGTATTTGACTAGCTGAGTTTAATTTGGGGGAGAGATGTGGTCTCACTGGGGATGACCAGAGTTTAGCTTGGGAAGGGGGGCAAGAATGTGACCAGATACTGGTTCTCAATTAGGGACTATTTATTATTATTTCAATAACATCAAGAAAGATTAAATCTGTTTGTAAACTTGCAATCAACACCAGTCACTGATTTTTATGTGAATAACATAAACTTTAAATTGAATTCCAGTGCTTTGTAGGAGAAACCAGTAACAAAAGATTTATACACTGTGAAAAATAATTTTGACCAAGAGATTAATTATGTTGTTTTTAAAGGAAAACTACATTTGACTAATAGATTATATTGTTTTAAAAGGAAAACTACATTTTCAGATCACTTCCAACAGCTACAATGTACATATATATAGGTATAACTGTGAAAAACAAGTATCAGTATACATGTACTAATGGAGACATTTTATTTTAAATTAACAAATTCAATATACTGTTTGAAGTGCAATTATATATATATATATATTAATTATATATACAGTAGAATCTCGTTGGGTTGAACTTGGAAGGGTCGAATACACCGCAACGCTCGAACCAAAAGCAAAGTCCCAAGTTACACTTACACTATGTTAACTGAATGGTTAGACCGAACTACCCAATGGATCAAACACTTTTTTTTAACAATGACGGGGTTCAAGCCAACGGGATTCAACTGTATGTACATAATATACATATTGTAAAATATTAAATGCAATTATAGGTTAAACTGAATATCAAACAAAACCACAACACAAAACAAGAAACAAACATACTGAAGATTACAAAAGGAAGTTTGCTGACAACATTCTGTTGCTATGGATATAGCACTGTATTAAAAAAAAAAAAAAAAAAAAAAAAAAAAATAATAATTAAAAAGCTACCCAGAATGACGGGCCTCAAAACGACGCTTCTCCAACTTGCTCTGAGACAAAGAAATAACGATTACCGTAAACAACCCATCAAACAGCCGTGTGGTCAGTTTTAACAGATGAACAACAGCAAGTCACATATTGTTAGAGAAATACGGTAATACAAGTACGGTATGTTATTATATAATGCAAATCAGCCTCTAATTAAAGCGTGTGGGGGGGGGGGGGGAGAAATGTATTTTAAAAGTATAATCATTATATAAGCTGAAATTAGTAACAGGGGACTAGCTTGTTAAAAAAAAGTGGGGAAGAAGATAAAAAAAATGGGGGGGGGGGGGGGGGAAGAAAAAGAAAAAAACACAAAACATTGTTATCTGCTATAAAACAAATTTTCTTTAAAACAATCCCCACATTAGAGATATTAAGGACCTATCACTTTTAAATATAACTACATGCATATAATATGTAGTTTATATTAAACAGAAAAAAATAAAGTTTGGTTTGTTTAACAACACCACTAGAGCACATTGATTCATTAATCATCAGCTATTGGAAGTCAAACATCTGGTAATTTTGACATACATGTATAGTCATCAGAGGAAACCCACTACATTTTTTCTAATGCAGCAAGGGATCTTTTATATGCATTTTCCTAGACAGGATAGCACATACCACCACCTTTGATATACCAGTCATGATTAAACAGACAAATTCCTAAACTTTTTTTCCCAGTGATTATTGATGATTAAGTACTTCATGTACATAAAATAAGGCATACTGAAAAGAAAAACTTAATAATTTGATTGCCATAAAATAAATCATATTAACTGTTTAGCAATTAGTAACACTGGGTTTAAGATGTCGTTTCGCGAAATCACCAAATGTGATTTAAGTTGAATTTGGCGAGTATTTTGGTGAGAATTTGGTGATCATTACAATTTCACCAAAAGGTTAATTAAAAAACTGTGTTGTTTGTATGTGTTTAGTTATTTGAAACAATAATTCTGTTTAACTGAATGTTACTTGAATGTGGCTAGATTTTTTAAAATCAAATTCACCAAATTGCTAAAAAAAATAAAATTCTTCCAGCTTAATTAAACTCTATACATGAATATGTACTAAAAATAAATATTTCAAATAAATATATTCTTAATATTTTATTGCTACAAAATTAATTAATTTAATTAAATTATGTATATTAAAAAAAGAAGTTTATTAACTGTGTATTTTAGAAAAAAATAGTCACTCAATGTATCCATGCAATTTATCACTATTGAGATTGTTTACCCTTGCTGCTGGTAACTGAAATAACTGAACACCACAGTCAGACAAATATCTTTTTAAGTCTACTGTAAGTTACATGTACCGGTACATGTGGGTACAGTCAACCACTATTGTGTCATACTTACCAGAGTCAGAATATTACTAATGTTGATACAAGTACAGAAAGGTTGAAGTCATTGAATGCTTCAAATAGACCCAAAACACATCATTTCATTTCAATTTATCTTCATGTGGAGCTGCCACTTAAAACAAAAGTGATTTCATTTTATTTCATTTCAAACTTATTTTCGTGCTTATATCTAATTAAGGTTCAAGCACGCTGTCCTGGGCACACACACCTCAGCTATCTGGGCTGTCTGTCCAGGACAGTGGGCTAGTTGTTAATCGTTAGTGGTCAGTGAGAGGAAAGAGGGTGTAGTGGCCTTACACCTGCTGTTTCCATTCAGCTTACGGTTTCCTGTTGGTCTCCATGACTCTGACACAACAGTGTTCGATTGTATTGACTTCTACTCTAGATATACCTACATGTAAATATACACAACTAGCTAAATATTAATCTTACTAGTCACAGTCTCACACTAAATATAAATTATGATTTGTAATAATTAACATTAATTAATATTATGTAATTGTTTACGATTATATACATACAAGTAGTCATGATGTAGTCATACAGGTATATATATACAGATATAGATATATATATACACATGTACATCCAGTCAGAAAACTAGTATTAGTAAAATTAATGATAAGCAATACTAATATCCCCCCCACCCGATGTAACAATTAAATGATTGACAATGTATAGTTTTGTTATAAATTCAATTTAAAACAGATATGCAGATGATTTCTTTGTTTTGTACAGTAGGCCCTACCATAATACAATATTTAATTATAAACTAATCTTATATATATTTCTTTTCTTTTTTAAATAATTACAATTATAATTTAAAAAAATAATAACAAAAAAAAAAAAAAAAAAAAAAAAAAAAAAAAATTTAAAAAGAAAAACCCCACAATTTTTTTTAAAAAGTATTTCTTCCTTTAACTACTCCATGCCAAACCTAAATACCAATCGGATCACAATTAGAACTGACAAGTTTCAATAGAGGGATACAAAAATGACATATGCTACTTTCTAAACAAAAGTCTTAAGATATTTGTCTGAGAATACAACATGTTCATGGAACAGTTAAAATATGACACTAACTGTTCCACTGAGGGTGGCACTTCACCCTCAAACCGGACCTAAATCTACATGTTGCTCAAATATGACACAAAACATAAACCGCACAGTTTCCATGGTTTTTATTTTATACCACTGAAAAAATAACACAAAAAGCTAGAATGTTTGAAAAATAATTAAGTTGCCAGATTATTTATCATTCAGTTTCTGGTTTTTTTTACTTAGAATATAATTATTTTGTTGAGATATTCAATGGTGTAGCCAGCATGAGGCAGACGTGGCGCTTGCCTCGTCTGGAAGTTCCCCAGATTTATTTTATTTTTCCCATGACACCGATATTTACAAGCATTTTTTCCTCTCTGGCTATGCCCCAGATATTTGTTTTTCAAACGGGATGAAAATGTTATACATGATTCTAAAAGGTGTGTTTTGTGTTTTACCATTCAGCTTTCATTTGTGAACTTGTACACATTAATTTATTAGTTTATTATGATTTAACATAGGTAAACTTGTTTCAAAGTTAGTAGCATTTATAGCCTATCTAGTTGTTAACACAAAATTTAAAAGCCAAAATTGAATTATTAAAACAAATTATAGTATTAGTAATTAAAAGTATAGAAAAAATGAAAACTTATGAATAATATCTCTTTTTATTTTTTTTCCATTATTAATCAAATTCATTAAGTGAGCATATGAACTAACATGAATATACAATAACTAACTGAAAAGTGAGTTCAGATTTTATATAAAGATCAACTGCAGGCATTAAAAAAAAATCCCTGATCATATCTGAGCAAAACATAATTCTATCACTAACGAGAGAAAGTTGGAGAAGCTGTCAAAATCTTGATTGCCAAGCAGAGTGGGTTGCCTTGGCAACTGAAACCATATGTCTACAACATCCACATAACGCCCAAAGCTTCACAGAGCACGACAGACGGAGAACCAGTCGATGACGTCTGTCTACTCACCAAGGTCACAAAGACGTGGTAGAGAATAAAAAATATGGCCACCAGTGGTGCGATCCTCTCCCCGGTTCGCACCATGGTGATATGCATTACCTCTATCCAGTTTTTCTGGGTTTGAATTTGAAACATAGACATGAAGGCCTGTTTGAGAAAAAAGGAACAAGAAAAAAAGTGAAGTCAAAAAAAAGAAGAAAAAAAAAAGTTGTGCTTAATAAGTTAAACAGCCAATGAGAATGCTGGAAGCAGAGCAGTCATCCAATCAAACATCGGGTCCTAATAGGTTAAACAGCCAATGAGAATGCTGGAAGCAGAAAAGTCATCCAATCAAATGTTGTGTTTTAGAAAAAAATTGGTGGCAGCCATGCATCTGTAAAAAAGACCAATGTTAGGGTATGTTAAGTGAAGCATGAACAGTGTTATTGGTAACTGTGCACCGGTTATATGAGATGTAAGAAACAAAATGTCTGCATAATAACTCAAGAAGTCACACCCACATTTGTCATATACACATGCAGTCTTGTATAAGATGAGAAACAAAATGTTTCTATGCTATCTTTAACTCAGTGTCATCCTAGAGAGAATGAAATGGGAGTCATGGTGGTTGGAATATTGCATCAAGTTTTTAATAAGTATTACAATAATTTAAATGATTATGACCTCCATATTTCATATTTTGAAATAGTTTGTTCATTTTGAATAACTAACATTTTGAAAACATCAACTATAATGTTGTAAATACTTACTCAACCCCTGCAATTAATTAAGAAAATGTCTTCGGCAAAACACGTGAAAAACAAATTGCCATGGAGAATTAAAAACTACACAGCATTGCCGATTGCTGTGGGTTATTGCCGAGGTTGTTACTGTAATATATGACAAGCATGTTGCAGTGACCACCAGTGTTATTCATGTTATAAATATGCCTGTGTACAGTGTTACAGCCATGCCCAGTGTAACTACTGCACAGTGAGAAATCGTGGAATTACCATCATGCCATGCAAAGAAGAAGGATTCTCATATCAGATAGGCAAGATCTCCACGTCATGCAGGCAAATCCTCCATGAAAACAGACGGACAAGATGCATACACCTACAAGGAAAGTAGTTAGAAATACAAACAATAAAAAAAGAGACATTTTATTAAAACATTTATTAACTTCTCCGTACACACATAAAAAAGAAGAAAATATATTCAGGTTAAAAAGTAATTCAGATTTGTTCACCCACTAACAAGGATATGTCATGGTACGTGTGTATGAATAGGTTTGCCTGAAAATATGGTTTGCTGTACACAAATGTACATTATATCCAAGAAAAACAAACAGCAAAAGAAAAAATGTTTTATAAATATTCATCTACTCTCTGCAGACAGTACATGTTGGTTTTTTAAAAAGTAGTTTAATCTTGTTTTATTCACCAACAAGATTGTCATGATAATATACCGAGTCCACCTAACCCTAATATTCAAATTGAACTGACAACTTAAAAGAATCCAGTAAAATGATTGTCCTGAAATTACACTGCAAGCAGCCAGAATATTGTATTCTCATAACACATCATCCTTTATAGTTATACCATTTGATTTATCAAAACTATAGACTGATTTCTGCAGTTTGTACATTCACACATGCCAGCATGGAACCAGTCAATTCACACAAGTTTAGAAAATCCATCTGGGTCAATGAATATGAAAACCCCCAGCATATAAGGAAAAACGAGCTACATTAAATGTTCAAAAATAACATGTATAGTTCCCCTTTTTACCTTTCGGCGAACCGGCCAAAACTGCACAAAAATTCCTTCATGAAAACTGCACCATATTTTCTTTTTGACGTAATCCTACGGGATATTCAAAATTCAATAGCATCAAACTTGCCCCTGCCTGCTACCGACCATGGTCGAGCTGCTGGTGCTCCCTTGCACTTGTCAGCAGGGTCGGTCCCTTTTTCTGTCCATATGACAGGTGGGCGCTACAACAGCTTGTTCTGAATGTGCACGTAAAACCCTACGACCTACCTATAAGAAAAGGACCCAAGCCCTGCGTCATCCTTTCAAAACTAAGTGCCTAATTAGCACCTACATGTAATGGAACACTATTCTTTCGACTGCATGACAACCTCACGAATGACTAAAGTATGCTAGAATCTTATCATTCACCAAAATGAACCATCAATTTTGAAAATGATACCGAGCATCCAAAAAATCTGGTTGGGATGGGAAAAAATCAATCAGAGCTTGAATCCACCATTGATGGTTCGATCCTGTAACCCAAGCACCTCAGGCGAGTGCTTCACTGAAACTTTTAATACAAATGCATTATCAATGATAACTTGACACTCACATGGACAAAGGGAATAACTCTTGGACAAGCTGATGCAGATCACAAACACGAGACACACACAGTTACGGTACAGTAACTGGTGAGCAGACAGAATGTCAAAGGACAAAATGTCAGCGGTTAAAATGTCAATGGTCAATATGTCGAGGGATAAAATGTCTACCATTAATGGGATCTCGGTCAAAATGTCAACCTGTGTGTGGGTATTTTGTGTGGGTATTAAGAGTGAGAGAGAGAGAGAGAAAGAAAGAAAGAAAGAAAGAAAAGAGAGAGAGAGAGAGAGAGACAGAGAGAGAGAGACAGCGAGAGAGAGAGAGAGAGAGAGAGAGAGCAGAGAGAGAGAGAGAGAGAGATGTATGTATTAGGTTAAGAAATTAAAGTTCCTTGCTCATTACAAAATTTGGAAAAATTAGAGCATGCATGCTTCATTGTTGGTTGTATGCCTCATTAGTTAACCTGTCTTTGATTATACAAGAAGAAGAGGTATTGGCATTTAAACACAAAATTCCATTACCCATGTTGTTCTGTTATTGAGAAAATCATATACAAGTTTAGAGTTGTCAAATGTATACAAGCAGTGTTTTGATTGGTCAAATGAAAGTTATAGAATATTAAGTTTTTTTATGTTTTTGGGTTGGGTTTTTTACAAATTATGTATAATCTGAAAGTTGACCGTTTGACCTGGGTACCACTTTAATAGCAGACATTTTGGCTGATGACATTTGTTCCATTTCGGGTGATTGATCCTACAACCCACTGTACTCTGCAGGACTATGGGAATAAGATTTTTTTTTTCAATAGCCAGCTGGGCTAGTAAATTTTAAAAATCCACTAGCCCACAGATATTATCACTAGCCCGAGATTTTTTCTCAAATTGTATGACCACTTTCATTTGCCATATATAAAACAAACCATTTGTCAGCATAGTTTTACTCAAAACTGTGAGTAGCCAGACGGTCTAGTGAGTTTTGATATCGATTTGCCAGGTATGTTTCGTTACCGTTTCAGGTGAGCGGACGAGTGCAATTCCACAGTCCTGCTCTGGTGAACGCTTTACCACTGTCACATCCAGCACAAACAATTATGTCCTGAAGTCAGGTGTTTTGTAAGTGTTATTTTACGGAGACTCATCAAAGCAGTCACATGCAAACCAAACAGCCCAGGATCATGCCATTCCCACAGCTACCATCATGTTGGACCATAATTAGAGGGACCATAGTTTTGAGAACAGTCATGAAAAAGTAAGAAACCACTCGTAAGTATGATGCTTCAGTTACCAGCAACATCAACAGATATAACTACTCAATATGGTTATATACCGGAGTGCTCAGCTCAACAGTGTTTTTTTTTCTTTTTTCAAATATACCCGGTATTGTTGGGGATTTTGTCTTATAAAAAAGTTGATTAGTTTCAGACACAAAGTTAACGTGGTAGTGTCAGAGATTATTTTAATTATTAAGAGAGAGTCAGAGAGAGAGAGAGAGAGAGAGAGAGAGAGAGAGAGAGAGAGAGAGAGAGAGAGAGAGAGAGAGAGACAGACAGACAGACAGACAGACAGACAGACACAGACAGACAGAATGAGTGAGAGGAGAGAAAGGAGAGAGAGAGTTAGGGAGAGAGAGAATGAGTGAGAGAGAGAGGAGATAGAGAGGAGGAGACAGAGACAGAGGGAGAGACGAGAGAGTAGGGTTAGACAGAGAGAGAGAGACAGACAGACAAAGAAAGGATGTTTTCCATGCTCTTTCCCCATAAAGTCGATGAATATTTAGCAGAATTTTGTGAGCTAAGCTGAACACGTTGCTATAGATACAGAATGTTACTATGAATACTAAACTTAGAAAACAGAATGCCATGATTCCACAGAGTGACAAGCCTATAGCTGGCCTATGGGTATACATGTATGTGAGCTCATGTCGAGATGAACTTACCACACTAACAAAGAGGTGGAAGATTACGAAATACCAGTACGCCATTGTTAGAAAGCCGTACGGTATTGTGGCATTCAAATCGTCAGGTATGTCAATCCATCCCTCCGACGTCATTATTTGAAACATCGACTGCACAGCCTAGTGTTAAGAAAAACAGCTGTTACAGCAAACAATAGCCATCTACGGGAAATGCATCCCAGCTAGGTAACAAACGAGTGACTGCGAGCAAATATTAATGCCATTGGTATGCACTAACCAATATACATAAAATGTATACAATACAAATTATCTGATAATGTAATTGGGTATGCACTAACCAATATACATAAATATATATGATACAAATTAGATGATACTGTAATTGAGTATGCACTAACCAATATACATAAATGTATATGATACAAATTAGCTGATAATGTAATTGGGTATGCACTAACCAATATTCATGAAAAATATATAATAGAAACTAGCTGATAATGCACATTGTTATATCTCAGTGTGCACTAATCACTATAGTCGATGTGTGTAATGCACTACAGTACATGAATACATGTAGGAAGTAACCGACTATGATACATGTATAATAATTGTACTAAATATTTAAAACAAAATATATGAAATAATGCACTTCTATCATTTGTACCTATATGTTGCAATGCACTGTGTTTGATAATATTTATTTTAAATGTGTGCTTTCCTCATGAAGCCAGTTCTAAAATTCAAAACCTAAACACAATAACTGGCTAAATGCCATGATAAAACATTTCAGATATACAGGTACACATGTATACATGTATGTCTGTACAGTGTACAGTGTACATGTATATCAATTCAGTAAATATTGTTATAAATATTTAAAAATGGCAAGATACAAATACACAGAGATGAAAGTGGGTTAACCAAAAAATCCTGAAATTTGTATTTGTGTCGTGTACTAAGATGGGACCTATAGGGTTAGGGTTGCACAATGGTCGAAAACAGCAGCCCCCATTTAGAATAGAAGCAAATTATCAGACAAAACCATACAGGGCTAGCTCTGTGTGAGCAAAAAATTTCGCCAAATAATTTTTTTGCAAAAATTGCAAAATCTAGTTATTGTCTAACAAAATATCAATTATCACAAATATTTTGGCACCAAAGTGAAATAAAATTCACTAGTTGTTCTTAAAATTCGCAGTTGGCGAATTTGGCAAGTGGCAGAGCTAACCCTGCTATATATCCTAAGTGATGGATGGAGAATATGGAAAATTTTGAACATTGGAAAATCTGAAAACAGTGCTAGCTATACACATGTACATACAGACGATAAAAAAATAAAAAATCAGAATTCCAGATAAATCCGAAAACGTTCATCTCTGAATACATGATTGCGTGCCAAGAAACAACTGGCTGGAATGCATTTCCCGGGGAAATATTTCACAGCAAAAAAAATTGTTTGTAAAATTCTGTGAAAATAAAATTCTCCATGATGTCATTCTGGACTGAAATAAAAAATAAATATTAGTTAAGAAAAAAAAAAAAGAGAAAGAATTTCTAGCATTAGGATGGTTGCCGTGTGAAAAGCAAACATGTGATAATGATTGTGAAGCAAGTTAAAGCAAGGTTTTCAAGTCTGGGTTAGTCCTGCAGTCCGCATGCTGGGGTTAGATGGCGCTGATGAAAACAAGTCATTCTTAGTGTGACAAGTTTTCTCTTGAAAAAATACCATTTTATGAAGAACTAAATTCGTCTTTTTATAATCAGTGGCCTAAAATATTGAAATACTGAATAATCATTAAACCAATAGTTTAAAAAAATAATCATCAAAAAAAAAAAAAAAAAAAAAAAAAAAAAAAAAACATTTTTAAAAACCCACCTGACAATAATGAAATTAAAGATCATTAGCATTTAATTAACAAGTTGTCAGGGGTCAGTCATCCACTAACAATTTGAAATTTTCAAAAGCACCAATCCAACCAATCACCGGATGCGCACAAGTCACATGACCCAGACTCACCGATGTGACCAATAGATGGTAAATAATAAAATACACAGCCACGGCGGCCACCAGGAAATCGGTGGAGACGCTGTCCATGATGTCGTCCAGGATCCCGGTCCAGCCCTCCTGACTCAAGATTTGAAACATTGACCTAAACGCCTGGTCCAACAAGGTACACATTATATAATGGAGAATGATCTGAGGTAACTGTCAGTGTAACCGGCCTAGTAGCCACTTGTACATATCAAAATATAGGAGTTTTATAGGAATTTTGAGGTCAAATATAGGAGTTTCATAGGAAAATTTGGTCCGATTATCATGATTATAGGCATTTTACACAGATTTTTAAAGAAATTTTCATTGCTAATGGTATGTTCTTACCTTGCGTATGCACACAAAATACCATCTACTACCTCAACAAAATTATACCAAGGATTGCCAGCAGTCCATGCCGATATCCAGGATACTTTGAAAGTTAATCTTGTATCAGTAATACATCCTCCTCACCTCATCAGGTGAGCAGGATCTTGATTGGCACTTGATACAGATCTCTCACATTCAAAGCATCTTCTGAATTTCTGACCGGCTGTCTGCCTTTCACTGCAAATATAACTCAGTAACATATTTTATTCATCGGCATTTTGGCAAAGCAATCGAGTTAAATATAGGAAATAAATCTCAATATAGGAGTTTTCTAGGATCCTATAAAAATATAGGAAATATAGGTCTGGGAAGCCTTGTAAGATGATTCCCACTAATACTGTACCAGTCTTTTCATCGACCAAGGTCAACAACAGACAATTTCTACACCTTTGTATTTGCTTCATACACAAACAAATATTGAGAGACAGAAATAAGGGAAAAACTGGTACTGCAGACCAAATTTCAATCACTGTTAGTATTATAAAAAAAAGAAGTTTGTTTTGTTTAATGACACCACTAGAGCACATTGATTTATTAATCATCGGCTATTGGATGTCAAACATTTGGGAATTTTTACATATGAAGAGTTCAAGCGCAAAACGTGATACCCGTATATCCATTTTTCATTTTCAGTAAAAGTGATGTTTCTAATTGGCATATATCGCGCAATTTTCCATTAGTAGCAAGGGATATTTTATATGCACCATTCCAGACTGAATAGCACATACCACGGCCTTTCATATACCAGTCGTGGTGCACTGGCTGGAATGAGAAATAGCCCAATGGGCCCACCGACGGGGATCGATCCCAAACTGACCGCACATCAAGTGAGTGTTTTACCACTGGAGTACATCCCGCCTAGAAGTGTAAGATATGAACTTTGAGTTAGCAACTGTTTCAATGGTTCAATTGGGAGGTGTAAAACCACTACACCAACATCTCTATCAGTAACAACTAACCATTAACCTGCAGTCGTGGAAACACAACTCATCAAGATGTGTGCCCAGGATACAGAGTAAAAACTGTCCGTAAGTGGACATAACCAACAAAACAATTTAAATCTAAAATGATTAGTTGTGAGATCATACGTCAAGTATTAACACCTGTCAGAAAGGAAAGATATTTAATGAAAAAATCAGCATAAAATATTAAAAATATGAATTTCAATATACATGTACTTATACCACCCATTACCTCAACCCCCCCCCCACCCCCCCACCCACACAAGGAGGTGGAATAACCGACTGCTGTCAAGGCTTGCGACTAATGCCTAGGTCACTGTGTTTCATGGGATTCGGAAAATCATATTTTGAAGAAGAAAACAAATTGTAATGATACTGTTAAAAGTATTTTATTAGAACAGACATAATTTAAATATTATATATATTAGGAATTTTTAGCATAGAAATTGAGAATTTTCAGTGCCATTTTACTTTGGGAAGGGGCCTATATGTTCAGACCCACAGAACACCTACAACATGCTTAAAAATATGATTTTTTCAATGACACCAAGCATGTGAAAAGCTCTCACAATGTCTTCCTATACAAAAAAATAAAATACATGACATCAACAAAGAAGAAAATTACAACAAATATACATTATATGATTATGTTTCAGGGCTAAAAATTTGAAGTAAAATATGGTAAAACAGGTCAAAAGGAATATGTCCTGCTAAGAAAAACATATGGCCTGCTGTAAGTAAGACAGCACGGGGTGAAGGGGTAAAACGTTTTATTTAACGACGCACTCAACACATTTTATTTACGGTTATATGGCGTCGGACATATGGTTACGGACCACACAGATACTGAGAGAGCGAACCCGCTGTCGCCACTTCATGGGCTACTCTTTTATCAATTAGCAGCAAGGGATCTTTTATATGCACCATCCCACAGACAGGATAGTACAGTCAAATCCGCTTATTTGGATGTGCCTCGTGCAACAAAAATATATTCAAATAAGCGGCATATTCAATAAACCGAAGGTACAGTTTCGACATACGATATACCCAATTAAGACCTCTTGTTGATTTATGCAAACCCTAATTACGATTCTCCCAATTTGGGCCTCATGACATGTGGAATTTTCGTCAAAAACCGGTAAGTATTTTGTGTTAATAAAATACCGATTCCAAGTTCCATATTGTGACTCTGTTGTCATTATCAAGTTTGTCTATAAACTTGATAAATACAAGAGGCAAGTTAATGCCGTTTGTACGCCTAGAAGCAGAAGTGACTAAACATCTAATGACCCAGATAAAACGACCTAAAGCTCAATTAAACTGGCCACAGTCAAATAATTAAAAGGCCGTTATTAACTTCTTGATAATTAAACGGCCGTTATTAACTTCTTTGTACATTTGTAAATCAAGTGCAACAAGACCCCACCCCCACCACCCAATATAATCTTGAATAAGTAGTTATTTCCATGTTCTGTATTTTACCAGGATGTCTATCTGACTATTGTCTGTGTGCATTTGTAACTGATTTGACAGGTAAACTAGACTGGCCAAAGTCAAATAAGTGAAAGGCCGTTATTCAATGTAACAGAAGGAAAAACACAAACACAAACGCTAATATTGGGCCCGATATTGGAATGTCTTTTTGTCTGGCGACGGAAAACCATTCTGATAAGGCCTTCTCCACATTGGCTGCTTTTCCCGTTCTCTGTCTTTTTCGTTCTGGGTTAGCATTGGCGAAATACTGGGCACATATCTCGTCGTATTTCTGAGCCAAAGATAAATCGTTTCGTTTCCGTTTATTTGCCATGTTGAGATTGTGAAAAAAAACTTTCTTGCCAATATTTATAGCCAAAAGATGATTAATCCAACTTGCTAAGAAAATCTCCTACAACTTACCTTTTGTCGGCATTTAACAATTTAAACAGTAATCACCATAATCGGTCACCCCAAATGGGGCCTCACATTGTGAGCTGCAGAGGAAAAATCACGTGATCAAAAGATCCCGCTAAAAATAACACTAGTAGCAAACGGCTTTTGTTTGTTACTGTCACCGACAATTCATAGAGAAAAATATCTGACAAGTGTTTATTTATGGATTAAACATACACTGCTTCAACAGTGGCCGACATGAGACTAAGGGATGCCTGCTTACCAAAAGCACGTGGCCGCCAACAAGGTGGGAATGACCGACTTTGATCCTTGATTGTCCTGCATTGTCTCGGCCATTGGGTCACATATAAGATGAATCTCAGAGTTCATGGATTAATTACGATGTAATTAGGAAATGTATTGATTAATAATGAGTCATCCGAAATAATTTAAGAAACAAGAAAACAAGTTTGTCTTTTTCTTTTTTTTAAACAATGAAATTAAATAAAATTAAAAGTATTCATTTCTGCATGTACGATAGTATGGTATTACGTATGATCATAAATTTTACAAAAACACATCAAGTAACACAAACTTTCCTATGTTTTACGTGCAATTGCCATTCGGCAAGGATAATTTTATATTCAAATATCCGAAAACACGTTAAAAAACACATCCAATTAACCGTTGGATTTTGTATTGTCATAATGGCAAATGGTTCCGTGCAGGACAAACATATTCAAATATCCGAAATATACAATAATCCGACATCCAATTAAGTGGATTTGACTGTATATACCATGGCCTTTGTTACACCAGTTGTGGAGCATTGGCTGGAATGAGAAATAGCCCAATGGGTCCACCGATGGGGATCGATCCTAGACTAACCACGCATCAAGCAAATGCTTTACCACTGGGTTATGTCCCTGCCCCTGTTGGAAATAAGACAACAAAAGGGTTGGTATAATGTGTTGAAATTTAAGATGTCAGGGCCGATTTTCACAAAAAACTGTAAGCCATGTTTTGCACGTAAACGTAAATCTACGACTAAACCACAATTCTTATTACTATATTAATTATAGTTCAACAAATATAGTTAGAAAAACACATATTTCTCCAGCTTCCGTAAGGATGTAATTTTCTGCGTGAAATTGATGCCAATCATGTGCAAACACATGACCGGTATAACTGCTAGTAGCAGACGTAAACTTACGATTTCAGAGCATTATGGAACTAAAATATAACAGAATCACTAACTAAACAGCTGATGAGATAATTGTAGGCCTACAAACATCTGTCTCTAGAAAAATAAACTGCGATTTTTGGTGGTTTCAGCAGTTAAATTTCTAATTCACCTTATAGGTCTAAAAAAAATCTATTGATTTTTCATAGGCCACCATTTCGAACCCTGTGTTTAAATGATTAAATATACATTAATATATCAATTAAGCAATTAGTTAAAGACTTAATTAACTGAATAATTAATAATTTAAACATTAATTGCTTTTCATAATTCACCTTTTTGAGCCCTGTGTTTAAACTTTTAATTTAAAATATACATTAATATATGAGCAAACTATCAATTAAGCAATTAACTAAAGACTTAATTAACTGAATAATTAATAATTTAAACAATAACTGCTTTTCATAGCCACCATTTTGAGCCCTGTGTTTAAATTTTTAATTTAAAATATACATTAATATATGAGCAAACTATCAATTAAGCAATTAACTAAAGACTTAATTAACTGAATAATTAATAATTTAAACAATAATTGCTTTTCATAGGCCACCATTTCGAGCCCTGTGTTTAAATTATTAATTTAAAATATATATTAATTATATGAGCAAACTATCAATTAAGCAATTAATTAAAGACTTAATTAACTGAATAATTAATAATTTAAACATTAATTAATTAATAATTAATTGAAACATATTAATTGACGAATAATCAATTTAAACATAATTTAAGTACTAACTAGTTAATATTGTTAGTGAATAGAGAAAACTTAATAGGCCTAAACAATAATAAAATATGTTCAATATTTCCGGTACAATAATGTCTGATGTTCTATGTAGAAAACTGTCTTCCTGTAAAACAATAATAATAATAATAATAATAATGATGATGATTACTGTAATGGTAATAATGATGGTGACAGTGATGATGATGATGGTGATGATGATGATGAAGATGAAGAAGATGATAATAAATGTCAATGGAAATAATAATAATGTACATTCTCTTAAGAAAACAGAAATATTGAACATGTTACATTAGTTTGTCCCTATTTGTAATATTCGTGCATTATAAAGTAACATAAAAACTTTACCTGAGGAAATGTTTCAAATTTGTCAAAGTCCTGAATAAAGCAGAACAACTGCAGACTGATACTGGAGGCAATGATCAACAAACACATAGTGAAGAGAATCAGACTGCCCAGTTTCTTGCCAGGTCCAAATATCTGAAATAAAATAAACACATAGTGATGGAGAGAGATAGAGAGTGATAGAGGGGAGGGAGGAAGGGATGGAGAGAGAGAGAGAGAGAGAGAGAGAGAGAGAGAGAGAGAGAGAGAGAGAGAGAGAGAGAGAGAGAGAGAGAGAGAGAGAGAGAGAGAGAGTCTAATGCCATCAACAAAATAGCAAGGGATTTTATATATTATGCACTTCCCCACAGACAGGACAGCACATTCCAAGTTTTTGATATACCAGTCATGGGATAAAAGTTGGGATGGGACACACCCCCACCCCCCCCACCGGAGTCCATTGAGCATGATTAATCTTGTGACTGATGTCACTTCAGGTGAAGGTTCTACCACTAGCACTAATTCCAGAGTTACATACCTTGAAACAGAAATCTTCTAACATTGGAGATGCTTTAATTAAACGCACAACTCGCAAGACCTGCAAACATAAAAAACAGTAAAATTAATGTGTATACTTTAATACATAATGATACTGTCCAACAGAAAAATATATTTAATGCAATTTTCTAGCGATATCACACCTGCATATTACTTCTGAATAAAATACTACAGTCACATATTATAAGTGAAATATTATCCCTGTGTAACTAAAGCTGTTCATCCACTATACCATATTTAATCTCATAATCCACTAACAACTAACCACTAACTGTATGAACCCTTATAGTAGGTGAGTGGTAGCAGTCTGGTATGATATGTGACAGTGTCAAACCTGATAGTAGGTGAGTGGTAGCAGTCCGGTATGATATGTGACAGTATCAAACCTGAAAGAGTAGGTGAGTGGTAGCAGTCCGGTATAATGTGTGACTGTATCAAACCTGAAATGAGTGGTAGCAGTCCGCAGGCATCGAAATAAGCATTGTGTCTGGTAACCCATTTACAGGTTACCACAAAATATAGCCTGGTAACCCATAGGTTACCACAACTATATGAAAGTTAGAATTGAATTCCTGTTACTACTACTTTTAACGCCCTTGTATGTGTGCCAGATGATTATTGTAGTATACATGTATTTATGATTCATTCTTTATCTTAACACTGTTCTTAATGTATTACATATAATTCTTTACAAGTATGTGACTCATATTTAATAACTGAACAATTGAATAAATAAATTGATTAAAATAAAAATGTTCTGTTTTCTATTTTCTCGTATTTTATCATACAACAATGAAAGATAATAATTCTGAAACTGTATCGGTATGCGCGAACATCAGTACGAGAAATGAAATCCGGAAGTAAATTTACACGTGGAACCCGAAACCTGCTCATATACCACTGGAGTTTTGAGCATGTCTGTCACGGGTCCGGTCTCTGGATATCCAGGGGCCTGACCCACGACAGAAGCTTAAACGTGGATTGCCGAAACTGCTTGCAATTGCACAAGTGCGCACAAACATCGGTACAATTTCGTACGAGAAAACGAAACGCGGAAGTAAATTCATCTAGTGGACGCTGCTTAAACGCTGAATAACTATAATTGCTTGCAATTGCACAAGTACGTGCGAACATTGATGCAATTCCTTACGAGAAAATGAAATGCAGAAGACCGGAATGCATTGTCTGGTTTACGTTCAGAAACGAAACTACCGTTAACGTTGAAATTTTTGTCGAAAACAATACACCGTTCCCGACTTTTCTTACATGTGGTAACCTCCCGGTAACCTGAACGACCGTTCTCGACTTATTTTGATGTCTGAGTCCGGTATGATATGTCACTGTATCAAACCTGAAATGAGTGGTAGCAGTCCGGTATGATATGTGACAGTATCAAACCTGAAAGTAGGTGAGTGGTAGCAGTCCAGTATAATGTGTGACTGTATCAAACCTGAAATGAGTGGTAGCAGTCCAGTATAATGTGTGACTGTATCAAACCTGAAATGAGTGGTAGCAGTCCAGTATAATGTGTGACTGTATCAAACCTGAAATGAGTGGTAGCAGTCCGGTATGACACGTGAGGGTATCAAACCTGAAAGTAGGTGAGTGGAGAGCGGTAGCAGTCCGGTATGATATGTGACTGTATCAAACCTAAAAGTAGGTGAGTGGTAGCAGTCCGGTATGATATGTGACTGTATCAAACCTGGAAGTAGGGGAGTGGTAGCAGTCCGGTATGATATGTGACTGTATCAAACCTGAAAGTAAGGGAGTGGTAGCAGTCCGGTATGATATGTGACTGTATCAAACCTAAAAGTAGGCGAGTGGTAGCAGTCCGGTATGATATGTGACAGTATCAAACCTGAAAGTAGGTGAGTGGTAGCAGTCCGGTATGATATGTGACAGTATCAAACCTGAAAGTAGGTGAGTGGTGGCAGTCCGGTATGATATACGACAGTATCAAACTTGAAAGTAGGTGAGTGGTAGCAGTCCGGTATGATATGTGACAGTATCAAACCTGAAAGTAGGTGAGTGGTAGGAGTCCGGTATAATGTGTGACTGTATCAAACCTGAAAGTAGGTGAGTGGAGTGTGGTAGCAATCCGGTATATGTGACTGTATCAAACCTGAAAGTAGGTGAGTGGTAGCAGTCTTGTATGATATGTGACTGTATCAAACTTGAAAGTAGGTGAGTGGTAGCAGTCCGGTATGATATGTGACTGTATCAAACCTGAAAGTAGGTGAGTGGTAGCAGTCCGGTATGATATGTGACAGTATCAAACCTGAAAGTAGGTGAGTGGTAGCAGTCCGGTATGATATGTGACAGTATCAAACCTGAAAGTAGGTGAGTGGTAGCAATCCGGTATATGTGACTGTATCAAACCTGAAAGTAGGTGAGTGGTAGCAGTCCGGTATGATATGTGACTGTATCAAACCTGAAAGTAGGTGAGTGGTAGCAGTCCGGTATGACATGTGACAGTATCAAACCTGAAAGTAGGGGAGTGGTAGCAGTCCGGTATGACATGCGACAGTATCAAACCTGAAAGTAGGGGAGTGGTAGCAGTCCGGTATGACATGCGACAGTATCAAACCTGAAAGTAGGTGAGTGGTAGCAGTCTGGTATGACATGTGACAGTATCAAACCTGAAAGTAGGGGAGTGGTAGCAGTCCGGTATGATATGTGACAGTATCAAACCTGAAAGTAGGGGAGTGGTAGCAGTCCGGTATGATATGTGTCAGTATCAAACCTGAAAGTAGGGGAGTGGTAGCAGTCCGGTATGATATGTGTCAGTATCAAACCTGAAAGTAGGTGAGTGGTAGCAGTCCGGTATGACATGTGACAGTATCAAACCTGAAAGTAGGTGAGTGGTAGCAGTCCGGTATGATATGTGACAGTATCAAACCTGAAAGTAGGTGAGTGGTAGCAGTCCGGTATGACATGTGACAGTATCAAACCTGAAAGTAGGTGAGTGGTAGCAGTCCGGTATGACATGTGACAGTATCAAACCTGAAAGTAGGGGAGTGGTAGCAGTCCGGTATGATATGTGTCAGTATCAAACCTGATAGTAGGGGAGTGGTAGCAGTCAGGTATGACATGTGACAGTATCAAACCTGAAAGTAGGGGAGTGGTAGCAGTCCGGTATGACATGTGACAGTATCAAACCTGAAAGTAGGTGAGTGGTAGCAGTCCGGTATGATATGTGACAGTATCAAACCTGAAAGTAGGTGAGTGGTAGCAGTCCGGTATGACATGTGACAGTATCAAACCTGAAAGTAGGTGAGTGGTAGCAGTCCGGTATGATATGTGTCAGTATCAAACCTGAAAGTAGGGGAGTGGTAGCAGTCCGGTATAAGTGACAGTATCAAACCTGAAAGTAGGTGAGTGGTAGCAGTCAGGTATGACATGTGACAGTATCAAACCTGAAAGTAGGGGAGTGGTAGCAGTCTGGTATGACATGTGACAGTATCAAACCTGAAAGTAGGGGAGTGGTAGCAGTCCGGTATGATATGTGACAGTATCAAACCTGAAAGTAGGGGAGTGGTAGCAGTCCGGTATGATATGTGACAGTATCAAACCTGAAAGTAGGGGAGTGGTAGCAGTCTGGTATGACATGTGACAGTATCAAACCTGAAAGTAGGGGAGTGGTAGCAGTCCGGTATGATATGCGACAGTATCAAACCTGAAAGTAGGGGAGTGGTAGCAGTCCGGTATGATATGTGTCAGTATCAAACCTGAAAGTAGGGGAGTGGTAGCAGTCCGGTATGATATGTGACAGTATCAAACCTGAAACTAGGCGAGTGGAGAGCAGTAGCAGACCAGTATGATATATGACTGTATCAAACCTGAAAGTAGGTGAGTGGAGAGCGGTAGCAGTCCGGTATGATATGCAGTGTGGTGCCTATCGCGAGCACCAGCTCAAACTTGTGTAGAGATCGTTTCAGGTAGCCCGCGACTCCAAGACACCAGATCTTAAACACAGCCTCCAGGTCAAACAGCACAGTGAACACAACCTGTAAAAATACAAACAGCACAGTGAACACAAGCTGTAGAAATACAAACATCACAGTGAACACAACCCATAGAAATGCAAATAGCATAGTGAACACAATCTGTAGAAATACAAACAGTGCAGTGAACACAATCTGTAGAAATACAAACAGTGCAGTGAACACAATCTGTAGAAATACAAACAGCACAGTGAACACAATCTGTAAAAATACAAACAGCACAGTGAACAGAGCCGTACCTCAGCATAATAGAAGCCATCCAGCTTGTTATCTGGCAGTTTGCTGACGTGGTCGAAGTGGAGACTGGCCTGTGTGATGGAGCTGGCCAGTACTAACAGCAAGATGAACGTGTGGAAGAAGTTTGAGCGCACGACGCGCTGGAAGACCGGTGGAGCGAGTCCCTTTGTCTTGTTCTCATCCAGAATCACCAGCTTCCAGATGGAGCCGTCGCTCTGGATCACCTGAAACAAGACAAACGAGGCAATCACTGGAGCTTTTTTATTATTCATTTGTCTGCTGTCTGTCTGGCTTCTTCTGTACATCAACTTTTAATTTGAAGTCTTTCGTCTTATAAAGTTTTGATTGGATTGTTCTGAAATTTGGTACAATGATCCTCTGGGAACTCCACAAACTAGTAGAGATATATTTCTGAAATTATGAATTTTTACATTTTTATTAAAATATTTTTAAAGATTTAATTGAACATTTTAAAATCTGTCCTCTCCTAGAGTTCTGAGGCACTGGTCAGCAGCCCTTGAAACTAAAAAAAAGTGTCTCAACATACATTTTGGTATAACATCCTATTCCCTATGTATAATATGTCTAATATTCCACACCCTTTGTAGTATAACATCCTCCCCAATGTGGTATATCAGCGCTCCCTCTAAATGGTATAACATCCTCCCCTATGTGGTATAACATCCTCCCCTATGTGGTATAACAGCCCTCCCCTATGTGGTATGACATCCCTCTTCAATATTGTATAACATTCTCCCCTATGTGGTATGACATCCTCCCCTATGTGGTATAACATCCTCCCCTATGTGGTATGACATTCTCCCCTATGTGGTATGACATCCTCCCCTATGTGGTATGACATCCTCCCCTATGTGGTATGACATCCTCCCCTATGCGGTATGACATCCTCCCCTATGCGGTATGACATCCTCCCCTATGCGGTATGACATCCTTCCCCTATGCGGTATAACATCTTCCCCTATGCGGTATAACATTCTCCCCTATGCGGTATAACATTCTCCCCTATGCGGTATAACATCCTCCCCTATGTGGTATAACATTCTCCCCTATGTGGTATAACATTCTCCCATATGTGGTATAACATTCTCCCCTATGTGGTATAACATTCTTCCCTATGCTGTATAACATCTTCCCCTATGTGGTATAACATCCCTCCATGTGGTATATCATCCTCCCCCATGTCTTATAACATCCTCCCCCATGTCTTATAACATCCTCCCCCATGTCTTATAACATCCTTCCCCATGTCTTATAACATACTCCCCGCCCATATGGTATAACAAGGCAAGAGTGCACTGACCTGTGAGGAATCTGCCTCGGCGGCGTTGCCACGCGATCCCCACATCTGTTGAAACTGAACTCTGATCTCGGCAAACGTCTCGATAATCACAGCAATGAACACATTCTACAAGACAAACACAGAACATATACCAACTGTATTCTGATATCAGCAAATGTATCGATGATCACAACAATAAACACATTCTACAAGACAAATACAGAACATACATCAAGAGACAGGGCTCGCGCTGAATTTGACAACTGCGAATTTTAAAAACAACTGGCAAATTTTATTTTAATTTGGAAAAATAATTTCATGCAATAATTGATATTTTGTAAGAAAATAACTTTGTTTCTGCAATTTTAACAGATAATTTGGTGAAATTTTCTTCTCACCCAGAGCTAGCCCTGAAGAGATAAGTGCCCGAAAATATAGATATATATTTTTTTCTAAATTTAAAATTAGGACTTTCCGACCAACCTCATCCCTTTAAAATGCCTGCACATGTACTGTTATAGGGCAGAAGGTTAATAGAATATAAGAACAATGATTAAAGGGACATTCCTGAGTTTTCTGCATTGTAAGATGTTTCCGAAAAATAAAATATTTCTACGATTAAATTTACATATTCAATATATTTTCTTCTTTAGAATAGCATTATCTATATATTTAATGTGTTTCTGGTCGTCTTACTATTTGTAAGCAGCTCAAACTGGATTTTGTCTTCAAATAATTTCGTACGTATGAAAAAATATATTTTAGGAAATACGATCAGAAACACGTTTAATATACAGCCACTGATATATTATGCAGAAAAATTTATTTGATATGTAATTACAATCGTTAAAAAGTCTCCGTTAGTCGATAACATCTTAAAAATTGCAGCAAACTCAGGAATGTCCCTTTAAGTTAAAATGTCACTGGATAAAAATGAGCTGACTACTATGCCATACCTTGACGAGCCAGGCGAGGAAGAAGATGAGAGAACAGAAGTAGACGAAGGCCCTCCACGATGGCAGACTGTCGATGGCGCGATACATGAGGAATGCCCAGCCCTCCTGGGACGCAGCCTGGTACACAGTGAACACACTCGTCGCTGCAAGTGAAAACATATAAAATACAAAATCTTAATAATAGTGTGGACAGGCCTTCCTCTGTCAAATAGTAGACTGCTTGTTGACTTTAGAATATTCAACTTTGTACAAGAAGCCACCTACTTCATGTAACTGATACATCAACCTACACCAAACGAATTTGAACTAGGGACAAAATATGTATGAGAATCCAGCGTGTTACCAACTGAACTAATAAAAAAATTTCCACTAGCTATTACAAGTAGGAGCACGTTATACACACGTGCATTTTAACTGTCCCCACTGGGGGGGGGGGGAGGGGACGAGATCTAATGTAGCCCAGTGGTAAAGCGCTCGCTTGGTGTGCGGTCGATTTAAGATCAATCCCCATCAGTGGGCTATTTCTCAGTCCAGCCAGTGCACCACGACTGGTATATCAAAGGCTGTAGTATGTGCAATCCTGTCTGTGGGATGGTGCATATAAAAGATCCCTTGATACTAGTGGGAAAATGTAGCGGGTTTCCTCTCTAAGACTACATGTCAAAATTACCAAATGTTTGACATCTAATAGCCGATGATTAGTAATCAATGTGATCTAGTGGTGTCATTGAACAAAATAAATAGTACCCTACTTTTAATCGAGAAGCATTCTACTCAATCAAATAAATCAACCTCTACCAAAGGCATTCGAACCAGAGACGATCTGCATGAAAATCCAGCACTCTGCCAACTGAACTAATAGAAAAATTCCCACTAGCTACTACCAGTAGGAGCACTTTATATGCATTTGCATCTTAACTGTCCCCACTGGGTTAAAAAATTAGGTATTCTTGCATGACAAAAACACCCAGCCCTTACGTACCTGTAGGCTTCAAATGTTACAGATAAAGTATCTTACAATGAGGGGAGTTGAACCAAGGACCCTTTGTATTAAGAGTCGAGAGCTCTACCAACTGTGACTTTGTTTTTTAACCAAAGAACAAGTACCAGAACAGTTTTTTAGATCTTGCTAAAATTACAAATTGCAGTATATTTTTACATGTGTATCTCTGTATGCCGTAGGATGTAACTACAGTACAAGCCCTCTAAATTAGACAACTGCAGGACTAAATGAAAAGTCTGGTTTAGAGATATTCTATTCTGTATTGATATTTAAAAAGAGACCTTGAAATATGTCCAGTTCTGACAGAGGGTCTGATTTTCAGGGGTCTCACTGTACATTAAACAGTTAGTTTTTTGTTTAACGACACCACTAGAGCACACTGATTTATTAATCATCGGTTATTGGATGTCAAACATTTGGTCATTTTGACATATAGTCTTAGTAGCAGGAGATTTTTTATATGCACTATCCCACAGACAGGATAGCACATAAAACAGCCTTTGATATACCAGTCGTGGTGCACATGCTGGAACGAGAAATCGCCCCTAGGCTCACCAATAGAGATCAGATCCAAATGGACCATGCATCAAGCGAGCACTTTACCACTGGGCTACGCCCTGCCCCCACTGTACATTAATACCGATCGTACCAAACATGTCAAATCCATTGAACCCCATCTCCTGTTTGCTGAGCCTGAGTTTCTCACAGACGAGACCGGGTGGGCACCGATACCCAACTCCCTCCACCGGTGAGCAGTGAGTGTCTGGCACTGCCAGGTCAAACAGCGTGATGTTGCTGTAAATAAAAATACACAATGGTTGAAATATTTAGTATATCAAGCTTAGTTCAAAAATTGACTGGTCATAGTGATGTTGCTAAAAATAACAAGACTCAATGTTATAAATAATTAGTATATATCAAGCTTAGTTCAAGAACTGCCTAGTCAAACAGTGATGTTGCTGAAAAATAACAATACACAATGGTTGAAATATTTAGTATATCAAGCTTAGTTCAAAAACCGACTAGTCAAAGTGACGTTACTATAAATAACAATACACAATGGTTGAAATATTTAGTATATCAAGCTTAGTTCAAAAACCGACTAGTCAAAGTGACGTTACTATAAATAACAATACACAATGGTTGAAATATTTAGTATATCAAGCTTAGTTCAAAAACCGACTAGTCAAAGTGATGTTACTATAAATAACAATACACAATGGTTGAAATATTTAGTATATCAAGCTTAGTTCAAAAACCGACTAGTCAAAGTGACGTTACTATAAATAACAATACATAATGGTTGAAATATTTAGTATATCAAGTTTAGTTCAAGCATTGACTGGTCATAGTGACGCTGCTGTAAATAACAACACACAATGGTTGAAATAAGCTGATGGAAAGAAATAAGGGAACACATCAAATTGCAAATTAAATTTAATTCACAACTAGCGTATTAATGTCTGTATTTCATATCAAGTTGTAATGTGGGATTGAATGTCTGTAGTGTTGAATGTGCTGCCTATATGTTCCCAGTCAATTTCTGACGATATAAATTGATTTTTGATGCAGTCATTATTTCTTGTTGCTATCTGTGTGATCCCTTATTTCTTTCCATTAGTATATTTAGTATGTCAAGCTTAGTTCAAGAATTGATTAGTCAAAGTGATGTTGCTAAAAATAACAAGACTCAATGTTAGAAATAATTAGTATATATCAAGCTTAGTTAAAAAACTGAACATCATTGAAAGTGCTGTTGCTGTAATTAACAATACACAATGTTTGAAACAAGAATTCTGACAGTACTGCTAAAGCAGTAAAAAGTAGTTTGTTTTATTTAACGACGCCGCTAGAGCACATTGATTTTTTATCTTATCATCGGCTATTGGACGTCAAACATATGGTCATTCTGTTTTTAGAGGAAACCCTGTCGCCACATAGGCTACTCTTTTTACGACAGGCAGCAAGGGATCTTTTATTTGCGCTTCCCACAGGCAGGATAGCACAAACCATGGCCTTTGTTGAACCAGTTATGGATCACTGGTCGGTGCAAGTGGTTTACACCTACCCACTGAGCCATGCGGAGCACTCACTCAGGGTTTGGAGTCGGTATCTGGATTAAAAATCCCATGCCTCGACTGGGATCCGAACCCAGTACCTACCAGCCTGTAGACCGATGGCCTGCCATGACGCCGGTTGCTAAAGCAGTAAATGCAGTACTTACTCTAAATCTGTACCCTCCCTGACACAGTGATGTTTCATTTCCCCAAAGAACTGAACGCCGAGAATTCCGTACAGAGACATGAAGAAGAGGAAGAATATCGTCACGTTATAAATCTGCTGGCTGGAGCGCCTGTACAAAAAAAAGAAAAAAAAGGAACTATTTAATTACTGTAGTTGGTAAATATATACTGCAGATCTTTTATAAAAACAATATATAAAACAATTTGTAACTATTTTCGTCAAACTTAACAAGCATTTTGACAGTACTGCTAAAGCAATACACGTCCCCTACCTGACCCAACAATTTTTGTATCTCCTACATTCAAGGGCCAAACATCTGTGAGAAGTGGGCAAATCACCATGAAAGTTAAACTTGATCAGTAACAGTACATGATAAAGCTATATACAAAATTTCACCTCAATATTTTCAGGTATTGCAAAACAAAAGTCTGAATTTTTTTTTTTTCATATCTCCAAAGTTCAAGGGCCATAACTCTGTCAAAAATCAATAAATTGCCATGAAAGTTAAACTTCATCTGTAACAGTACATGATAAAGTTATATATATATATATATATATATACATAATTTCAGTTCAATATCTCAAAGCCTTCTGCAAAAAACATCCAGAAAACATAGGTGGGAAAGACGGACGGACAGACAGACAGATGGAGATCAAACCTATAGTCCCCTCCAGTTGAACCGGTAGTGGACTAATAACATATCTAATTCTGTTTTTGGGCAGGGTGAGGGTTACAATTAGTGAGTTGATTTAAACATATGGTTATATTATATTTTTAGGCTGGGTTAGGGTTAAAATAATTTTAACTGAAGATTTTGTTGATTTTGTTTGGGGGGCATGTAGAACTTGATAAAAAGAACTTTACTTGAAAATTTTGTTGATTCTGTTTTTGGGCTGTGAGAACTTGATAAAATGACTTTACTTGAAAATGTTGTTGATTCTGTTTTTGGGCAGGGATAACTTGATAAAATTACTTTACTTGAAAATTTTGTTGATTCTGTTTTGGGGCAGGGATAACTTGATAAAATGACTTTACTTGAAGATTTGGTCGATTCTGTTTTTGGGCAGGGAGAACTTGATAAAATGACTTTACTTGAAGATTTGGTCGATTCTGTTTTTGGGCAGGGAGAACTTGATAAAATGACTTTACTTGAAGATTTGGTTGATTCTGTTTTTGGGCAGTGAGAACTTGAGGAAGACGCGGAAGACTCGAATCAGAATGAGTGGTCGCGGAGAGCGGAGAATTCTCAATGCAGACGCGGGCGCCTCGTTCTGGATAATGTTGGTCATCTCAAACACCTGAAACACAAAGAACAGTCTCGTATTATAGAAAACACAATGAACTTGTCTGCCATTATACAAGCAAGACACAAAGAACAGTCTCTTATTATAGAAAACACAATGCACTTGTCTGCCATTATACAAGCAAGACACAAAGAACAGTCTCGTATTATAGAAAACACAATGCACTTGTCTGCCATTATACAAGCAAGACACAAAGAACAGTCTCGTATTATAGAAAACACAATGCACTTGTCTGCCATTATACAAGCAAGACACAAAGAACAGTCTCGTATTATAGAAAACACAATGCACTTGTCTGCCATTATACAAGCAAGACACAAAGAACAGTCTCGTATTATAGAAAACACAATGCACTTGTCTGCCATTATACAAGCAAGACACAAAGAACAGTCTGGTATTATACAAAACACAATGCACTTGTCTGCCATTATACAAGCAAGACACAAAGAACAGTCTGGTATTATAGAAAACACAATGAACTTGTCTGCCATTATACAAGCAAGACACAAAGAACAGTCTCGTATTATAGAAAACACAATGCACTTGTCTGCCATTATACAAGCAAGACACAAAGAACAGTCTCGTAGTATACAAAACACAATGCACTTGTCTGCCATTATACAAGCAAGACACAAAGAACAGTCTCGTATTATACAAAACACAATGCACTTGTCTGCCATTATACAAGCAAGACACAAAGAACAGTCTCGTATTATACAAAACACAATGCACTTGTCTGCCATTATACAAGCAAGACACAAAGAACAGTCTCGTAGTATACGAAACACAATGCACTTGTCTGCCATTATACAAGCAAGACACAAAGAACAGTCTTGTATTATACAAAACACATAGAACTTGTTGTGACCAACACATTTTCCTTTTGCGCATTAAAATTAGGACAGCATATTATGGGTTATCATGTAACAATGAAATTGTTTAACTGTGATTTGCTTGGGTATTGGCCATAAATGGCATTTTTATGCAAACTTTCAATTGTTAAAGGCCTGGGATGTGATAATGATTTTAAAAAATTTAATGTCAAGTTCATTTAAAAGTTAAACCCTCCATGATATAGTTACTGTATATTTCCATGTATTTACCAGACTCTTTGCATTAGTAAATAAATGTAACTTTTTATCATTTGTGAAAGTTAATTACTTTATGCCGAAAAAGTTGAAATCAGTACTGTAAAGTTTTCTCACCTGTAAAACGACGGACACCCACAAGAAGAGAACCATGATTCCATCAAACTGACACCATCGGTCTTTCAGATACGGAGCTTCTCCCTGAAACAAAAATAACAAAAATATAGACATACAAAAGTCATGTACTGCATGTATCTTTGAAATAATTGTTGAAATCAATTATGTCAATAAAACAAAAGAAAAGGAAGTTTGTTTTGTTTAACGACACCACTAGAGCACACTGAATTTATTAATCATCGGCCATTGGATGTCAAACATTTGGTAATTGTGACATATATAGTATTAGAGAGGAAACCTGCTACATTTTTCCATAGTAGCAAGGGATCTTTTATATGCACCATCCCACAGACAGGATAGCACATACCACAGCCTTTCATACACCAGTTGTGGTGCACTGGCTGGAATGAGAAATAGCCAAATGGGCCCACCAAAACGGATTGATCACAAATCGACAGAGCACCTTACCACTGGGCTATGTCCCTCCCCCATATAAAACGAAAGGAAAAGTATGTTTTAAACTATAGCCATTTCATTTTAATACACAGTAACAACAGACAAAACTGACTGCAACCAAATGAATGCAAGCTACTCCACAATTGTTTTAGGTTTGCCATCATCTTTATTTCTATACATAAAACAATTTAGGGCAGACACTCACTTACCTTCCCATTGTCGCAAGCCTAGGTATCATTTCGTAGAGTATACTGCTTTTCCTGCTAATTGACTTTAAATCCTGCTCTGTTACCAACCTTCCACGCTCCTCGTATGTGCAATCATCTCTTGGTTACCTACCTTCCACACTCCTTGCATGTGCCATCATCTCTTTGTAACCTACCTTCCATGCTTCCTCGTATGTGCGATCATCTCTCTGTAACCTACCTTCCACGCTTCTCGTATGTGTGATCATCTCTCTGTAACCTACCTTCCACGCTTCTCGTATGTGCAATCATCTCTCTGTAACCTACCTTCCACGCTCCTCGTATGTGCGATCATCTCTCTGTAACCTACCTTCCACGCTCCTCGAATGTGCAATCATCTCTCTGTAACCTACCTTCCATGCTCCTCGTATGTGCGATCATCTCTCTGTAACCTACCTTCCACGCTTCTCGTATGTGCGATCATCTCTCTGTAACCTACCTTCCACGCTCCTCGTATGTGCGATCATCTCTGTAACCTACCTTCCACGCTCCTCGTATGTGCGATCATCTCTCTGTAACCTACCTTCCACGCTCCTCGTATGTGCGATCATCTCTCTGTAACCTACCTTCCACGCTCCTCGTATGTGCGATCATCTCTCTGTAACCTACCTTCCACGCTCCTCGTATGTGCCATCATCTCTCTGTAACCTACCTTCCACGCTCCTCGTATGTGCGATCATCTCTCTGTAACCTACCTTCCACGCTCCTCATATGTGCGATCATCTCTGTAACTTACCTTCCACGCTCCTGGTATGTGCGATCATCTCTCTGTAACCTACCTTCCATGATCCTTGTATGTGCGATCATCTCTGTAACCTACCTTCCATGCTCCTTGTATGTGCAATCATCTCTCAATAACCTACCTTCCACATTCCTCGTATGTGCGATCATCTCTCAATAACCTACCTTCCATGCTCCTCATATGTGCGATCATATCTCAATAACCTACCTTCCATGCTCCTCGTATGTGCATCTTTGCGATCATCTCTGCGGTGAAGAAGAACGTGATGAGCATGTCGAGGCTGAAGGTGATGTACATGAGGGACTCGTACAGCTCGAAGGTGCGCGGCGTGTTGATGCTCACGGAGACCATGCTGACAAAGGCACACGCCCGCAGCAGTCGCCGGGTCCACGGCTTGTTGACCCACTCGATGTCCGCGTTGTCGTTCAGATTCTCGTCCGGGCCGTAGTCAGCCATGGGCATCCCGTCCTTGAAACTTGCCTTACGATTCACCAACATGATTGACGATTCTTTGGGGTGGGTTGTTTTTGTTCTGGGTTTGGGTTTTTTTTTCTCCCGTTTGGTTTGTTGAGGACTGGTTTTAAGATTTTTTCTGCATTCTGTTCTGAGTTCTTTTTTTGTGATGTTACTTTTTTTTTTTTTTTTGTGATGTTACTTTTTTTTCTTTTTTTTTTTTTCAAAGCCAATAGTTCAAATATCTTTTCTTTCGATAAATATTAAAACTAAAATAGTGACAAATAAATAGGGTTGAGTGGTCTTGGATTCACATTTGACAACAAGTTCTTTTTCTTTCTTTCTTTTTTAAAAATATTTTTCTTCCTTTCTTTTATTTTAAAGTAAACTGAAGTAATAACAGTAAATTCAGGGGGTCTTAAACATTTTTTAAATTACAACTCAAATAACTTGTACAATCTTTGTCCGTCTATATCCAGCAATATGTACAGGTGTATCCATGGTCAGTAACACTTTGACCAAGATGGTTGCTATGGTTATGTCACACACATGATTAAATACTGCACACACGTGGGTAGTTTTTGTATATATATACATGTATAACCATGGCTTTTGAGATGTACAATTATGACTCTTTTTTTTAAGAGTTGTGGTTGTACTGGAATCAGGAGAAAATATTAAAGACCAGTTTAACAGAAATATGTCCACATTTCTCTTTCATTATCAACAACCTGTTACTCTCTCCAAACAATGATGCTTCATTCTGAAAATATAAACAGTTACATTCAGTATATTCACCACCACATTGATTATTAATCATCTGCTAAGTGCTGGATGTCAAACATTTAATAATTCAGACATATACCGTATATCTTCGCCTATAAGTCAAATTTTTTTCACCCAAAAATTATTTTATAACTTGGGGGGTCGACTTATAAGAGGGTAAAAAATTTCACCCAAAAATATTACAGTTTTGGGGATTATTTTACAAGTTTTATTGTTGAAGTATGCCCTGTATTTATACTCAAATATATTAATTTGACACATTAATTTTTTTATAACCTTTTTTTTTTTGGCATTATAACGGTTTTGGTTATTTGTAAAGGCGTGCAATCTCACTCACGTCAAGACGACAGTCCACTTAGTTAAAATAACAGTCAACACTAATGAGCCTTTCCCTTAAAATAGACTGATCTCTGCAGTTCACTAGAGCAATAGGGACACAAATCATTTGGTACAAAAACCAGTGTACTTTCCAGTTATCCTCCTTACATGTATTAATATGGCGGCAAAACGTGATTAACCGATGATACATGTACTTTCAGTTTTATCGTAGTGATCTGTTGTCAGTGTTTATAAATAAAGTTGTTGTCTTTACACAAAACCATGCTGTACAGTGCCATACAGTAACAGTTAAACAGCTTTCACTCTCTACTAAGGGAATATTTCGTTTTGATGCTATGTAGTTGGAATATTATTGCGATGTTACGGATGTACAAAACGTGAAAAACAAAGTTTGTAAAATAATTTTCTTTTGTTCAAATATTGTACATTATTGTTCTCATGTGCTGAAAATAAGAAATACTTCAATATTCATACGTTGTTTTTCATGGGTCGACTTATAAAGGGTCAATAAAAAAATAAGTTTTCAGGGCTTGAAATTAGGGACTCGACTTATAGCCGAGATCGACTTACAGGCGAAGATATACTGTAGTCTTAGATTAATTAAAACAAGCTGCAATATTTTTCATTTGCAGGAAAAGATATTTTATATTATGCACTTTCCCATAGGCAGGACACGCATACAACAATGTTTTGTCATGTCATAGAGTTTTACGTGCACATTCAGAACAAGCTGTTGTAGCGCACGCCTGTCGTGGGTGCAAGAGCCGGCCTTGGCCGGCTCCTCCGTCCATAACAGGAAAGGTGGGGGGAGGGGAGAGGAGGGACCGCCTGCACTGGCAGGTGCAAGGGAGCACCAGCAGCCCGATCAAATCGGGAGCAGGTGGGTGGGGGTGGTGGTGGTGCTATGGAATTTGAATGGAGCAGTTAAATACCAAAGAGAAACGGTAGCGCAATTTTGATTGAGGGAATTTGGTGCAATTTTGAACGGTCGGTCGGAAGGTAAATGGCCGAGCTAATATAGGTTTTGATATTAGTGAATCGAGAGTAGCTCGTGCATACAACAATGTACCACAACCTATGATATACCAGTCATGGGGCACTGGATGGGATGGGAAGAATCCAATAAGAAAATGGGTCTACCATGGGGGTTCGATACTATCAACCTAGCCAGATCCAACCCAGAAAATATATTTCATGTTTTATCATTGTTTTAAAAATATTTAAACAAATTAACATTTTCAGGTCTACATTTATTGTTAAGTTGTTGCATTTTTATGTTGTTACATAATGTGGAAAATATATTTTCCCACATATGATTAAATGAGTTTGTAGGTGAATCATTTACGAATCCTTCTACAATAAACAAACCGTAGCTTACAAAATTAATGTTTTGCTACCGTAATTAAATAGGCAAGAAAAAAATCAATCACTGTTGTGAGGTATAGGCCCCCAATTAAGGCAATTCCAACTCAGCCCTCATGGTAAAAAAAAAAACCCATTTTGTCCCTCGGGTTGGAATTGCCTTATTTAGACCTCACAACAGTGATAGATTATATTATTATTATTATTGTAGGCTAGTGGTTCGGACTTTAGACCATTTGTTGCACAACGTGTGCTGGGGTGTCTTTTTAATACAGATATTAGATAACATTTTGAGATATTTAATATTGCATTGTTTTAGTTCCTTTAATTTCCACTCTGGTTTAATCAGTTAAAGTTACAATCTGGTAACACCATATGGAAAGAGTAAACAATATATTCGAGACTGCAACTTTACGGTACCTCACATTTGTTTTAACAAACTTATGAGTGTCTACCCGAGCCGCGAGTGAGAGGCTCAGGCAATTATATTTGCATAAATCTATATTCAGTTATTTCAAGTTCGCGCCAACATAAGTCACAGTTAAAAGACCAATGGTCGGTAAAAGTCATGCACCGACGCTCAGTGACATTCCTGACCTACTTACGACAAGAAACAGCTGACAAATGTCAACAAGTTCCAACACATTTGACAGGAAAACAAAATGTACGAGCTAATGAATAATTCATGAGAACCGGAAGTTGTAGTTCGTTAATATTCGTATACATTCGGAATTTATTAAAATTCAGTATTTCATTTTTTATGACAAATCAGGATTATTCACATTCAATTCTGAATGCACTCTGAATATTAGTATATCATACAGACAGATGTTTTACAAATACAAAAGTATTTAATAAACATATAATACTGCTGTATTATAAATATAAAGGTATTTTTAAATTGTTTTGTAAATCATAAGTTCTATTACTTAAGATGTTAGATTTTCACGAAACTCTTCAGAGTTACCTCTCTTGATTTAAAATACAAAATGTCTGCGCCCATAAAACAAACCTGACAACATTTTATTTCAGAGGTCATAGCTGCTGCTAAGCGTTACCTAGAATATATTTAAGGCGACGAAAGCAGGGGAAACTTTCCTCCATAGCTCGATCAGACTATTTACCGCCCGGAGAGATATATGTCTTCCATGAATTAACAGGGCACGTACTCGGTACGGGTTATAGCGAAAACGGAACCGTGCCAAAACGGCCCCAGGCGAAAACGGAACCAAATTGGACAAAACGTAACTTGTGTTGGCTAAAACGGTACCAAAATCTGTGGACAAAACGGAACCTGCGTTGGCTAAAACGACACCGAAAATCGATGGCTAAAACGGCACCGAAATCAAAACCTATTTATCTCGCATTCCCAATGAGAAAACAATATATGCTATTTATAGGGGCCTACATGATTACTCATAGTTCATTTTTATGTGAATTAAATAAATGAAATTGTTTATATACATGAGTGTTGTTATTGTTGTGCTACATAGTAAGGGCCTTGATTAATGATGTCAAGCATCATCTTAGCACGTGCTCAAGCTAAAAATAACAGTTGTACTGAAGGCACTAATTTACTCTATTACCTTTTTAAACACAGCAACAACTAACAGATCTCGTGAAGGAAGTCAGACGTAATAAAGTAAAATGATGTTTATTTATTTACAAAACAAGCAATCGATTGTTATGTACTTAACCAAGCAAGCCCGGCAAGGCTGTGCAGTGAACATCTGCGACACTCTGACTAGAGGGAATTGGTGATGGGGATTAACAATTAGCAATACAGGTGTAATTCTATAACTTAAATGCTTGATAATCAACAGTCTACAGTAATAACAACTCAAAAGATTCGTTAAGTGTTAATTCCTATCGTAGCACAATCCACGGTTTCACATGTTGAATAATACGATTTTTACCGGCTTTATTCGGCAATAAACCTAAGTCATGATTTTTCATTTTTCTCTCTCTCTCTCTCTATTATGTGTGGTTCCGTTTTAGCCAATACAGTGAGGTGCCGTTATAGCCACAATCGGTTCCGTTTTCGCAAAAAAAAATGGTTCCGTTTTGGTAGTGGTTCAGTTTTAGCCTGATCCCCTCGGTACTGGGTTCATGGAACTTCATCTGTTCAGTGTTCTTATGCTGATAAGTGATAGTGATACAAAATATTTTTTTAGAAAATTATACTTTTTTTAAAAATTTGGTCCAGTGTGTAAATCCTGAATTTTTCGTGTGCCGCCTGAGGCGTAATTTGAGGCTCTGAACCGATCTTGGTGGTTAAGCCATCGGACATAAGGCCGATAGGTACTGGGATCGCAGCCCAGTACGGGCTCCCACCCAGAGCGAGTTTTAATGACTCGATGGGTAGGTGTAAGACCACTACACCCTCTTCGTTCTCACTAACCACTGACAGCTGACACAGTGTCCTAGACAGACATCCCAGATAACTGAGGTGTATGTCCAGGACAGCATGCTTGAATCTTAATTGGATAGAAGGACAAAAATAAGTGGAAATGAAAATGAAGCTCTGAAAATGTACCTTTTTTATGGAGTTTATAAATAAGTCAGAATCTATGAAAAACAAGCTACATAGATCAGAGTATTTCTTACCCTATGCATATTGTACTAATTTGTAGAGGTCTACATGTACATACATGGCTGTAATTATGATATCATTCAGATATTTTAAAAGAATGATTTTTAAAACTACATGTACCTGTAAAATTCCAATTGCAGTTCTCTGTATGTCATCTATAGAATGTACTGTAAATCAGCAAATGCCAGCAGGCATAAACTATTTATGAATTTAGTGAGACCATATAAAATACTAATATTTCATAACGCTAAATTTAACAAGACATAAAAGAAACATTTCTGCAATTGTTTCTGTTAGCACAGGGATTTATCCAGGATATTTAAACAGGGTCCCATGTCTGCTTTAATTAGGAAAATTGGAGCAAGTAAATCATACTTTGGACATGTTTTCAGGCGACTGAATGATGCAGTGCACCACTGCAGGGCTTCTTGAATTTTTATAAAATCCACTAGCCATGGGATCAGTGATTTACATTTACTAGCCACAATTAAAAATGCACTAGCCCTACTTTACTTAAAGTTAATATAATTTTACTAGATACTAGTAATAATCAAATATATTACCGTAGAACTTTAAAACACTAACATTGGGGGCTTGGGGTGTGGATGGGATATTCATATTTACAAAATAGACTTAACTGCAACATTTGACAAAAAAATTCACTAGCTGTTGGGCATGGTAGTAGTAGTTATTTACTAGCCCAACATTGAATATCACTAGCCATGGGAGTGGGGCTACCATAATCTAGAAGCCCTACACTGTTAAATTAATTTAATAGAACAGACATAATTAAATTATATAAATACTGAGATTTTTAGTACAGAAATGGGGAATTTCCAGTGCTAATATCTTTTGGGAAAGGTCCTATGTTTGGACCCACAGACTGTCTGGATTAATCCCTGTAGTATGCACATTACTGCAGTTTTTGACTAAATTTAAGTTACAAATGTGTAAGCTGCAAAACATCAATTGAAAATATATTATAAGTGTTCTTTCAGCCGATCTTACAACTTTTATTGTTTTCTTTTTTTAATGTCTTGATATGTATCTGTTTACATGTATATACATCCACTCATGAATTTGTTGTTATTTATTAGGTGTCACAATGATCAGTACTCGATGTCGATTATCTTTATATCCCTGGAAGAGGCACCACTTGCTACGACATTCACAACAGAAGTGTCTCCATACATCATTGAGACTGGAACACAAGTACTTCGTCACAACTCCAATCTTCTATGTTAATGCTGGTTGGTTTTATTATACTATACTGGTATCTTATTAATTGATATCTTATATTGAGTTTTAATATTATGTTTAAGTTAAATCATGTTTTAAATAATGCATATATGTAAATATAATATTAGTATATACTTTACGAGTACGAGTACATAGATAAAAATGATTAATGACCGAAGAATAGTTGAACTGGGGTGATTTTTATGAGTTTCGGTTATAGCATAAGTTCAGAGCTCGAAACGGCCTGTGGCCAGGTCGCCAAATGCGACCAATGTCCCGTTTGGGCGACTTAAATGTAAAAAGAATAATGGTGTTAGTCACCCAAATAATATTATATGGGCGATCTTCTTTAGAGCTATAATGTATGAGCCACTATTAATATTTGTATTACACATTAAAATCATGCTCGTGGTTCTCTTACTATAATTTGCCAACATCCATTATTATTTTTTGGTCCACCATATGTTTTGGCGAGTTTCGAGCCCTGTAAGTTACTAATTTTATTTTAATGTTTTCTTAATGTCGATCAGTTTAGTTTTAGTATTTTTGTTTGTGGTGTTTTAACAGCTCCTCACCTTGGCCATCTATACACAGCCGTCCTTGCAGACGCCTTGACCAGGTGGCAGAGACTTGTGGGTAATGAGACCCTGTTCTCGACTGGGACGGATGAACATGGACTAAAGGTACAGTACACCTGGGTCCAGTTTTACAAAGCGATTTTAGCGTTAAGATCACCTTCAGTACATAAGTACCATATTTACTTACGGTGAACCGGCCTTGGTGGCATCGTGGTTAAGCCATCGGACATAAGGCTGGTGGGTACTGGGTTCACAGCTCGGTACCGGCTCCCACCCAGAGCGGGTTTTAATGACTCAATGGGTAGGTGGTAATTTTACATTGTATTCTGGTCACAGTTACAAGCATGATGAACACTCTTTTAAATGATTGTTTTAAAAGGTTAATTTATGCACACAAGTATGCGAACACACAGGCACATCACATAACATGCACACATAAATCCTAACTATGTATTTGGATCAGTTGACAGAATATGATGACGGATAAAGCAAAGTCATATCCTGCTACTACCAGGATATGACTTTTGACATCACTCATGTGAAGTCGCACACATAGCTACATTACAAAATCGCTCATTTGATCTATAGGTCATCGTACAATGTGGCTGAAATAACAGAAATAATAGCTTTTCCCCTTAATTTTTATGGTCTGCAGGATAAAGATAATAACTAGTTAATGACGTCAGATATCTTCTTTATCCTGTTGTGGCCGGATGAGAAATACTGCTCAGCAAAGCCTCGCGGAATTTCCCATTCTTACCATCACAGGATAAAGCAGATATCCGATGTTATTAACTAGTTATTCTCTATATAAATGCTTTATTAAAATGAGTTTTTATTTCGTCTTCCAGGTTCAACAAGCTGCAAGCAAGAACAAGGTTGAACCACTTGAATACTGTAACCAAGTGTCTGCTCTCTTTAAGGTTTACAGCTTGGGTTGTTTTGAGACTAGCTTCTGTGTTTGTTTATTTTCTAATTTAAGAAATTACAATAATTTTATTACTAATTGTTGTTGGTTGATGTTATTTGATTTTTTAAAATTTTATTTCACTTCTATGAAATATGTAGATATTACTCCTTCATTGTTGGATATTGATAAGTTTATCTCCCTTCTTTGTGTCGTCTTCTGTACTTAGTTTGATCTGTCCCAGGTCAGGCCTCTGGCTATCCAGAAACGGGACCTGGGACAGACATGCCCGAAACCTTTGTAGTATATGAGCAAGCTAAAATTATACGCAACCGCAACTTAGTTTGATTGGTTGGGTTGATTTTGAGTTTGAGAATGATAAGTGTTTGAATTGAACAACTTTATCTGTATGTTCATGTTGATATTGAAGAGTACAATGCAATCTATTTGTGTTTTCTTTTCCTTGCAGAGATTATTTGAGAATGCCAACATTGGATATGATGATTATATTCGAACTACAGAGCCAAGACATAAGGAGTCTGTTCAGTGGTTTTGGGTTGGTTTGTTTGTTACACATTATTCTCTGACACTACTTCACTCAACATTGTTCATTCATTTCAACTTATTTTCGTGCTTATATCCAATTAAGGTTCAAGCACACTGTCCTTGGCACACACCTCAGCTATCTGGGCTGTCTGTCCAGGACAGTGGGTTAGTTGTTAGTTGGTTAAAGGTTAGTGAGAGAGAAGAGGGTGTAGTGGTCTTACACCTACCCATTGAGCCCTTAAGAACTCGCTCTGGGTTGGAGCCGGTACCGGGCTGTGAACCTTGTACTTGCCAGCCTATAGTCCAATGGCTTGACCACTGCACCACCGAGGCCAGTTCACTCAACATTAGGTCAGACAAGCAACCCGCAGGTTGTTTTATAAAGTTTTTAATTGCTGAACATCGGTACAGCGGTTGTTACCCAGCAACTCGGAGAACCATTAATACCGGCCTCGGTGGTGTGGTGTTTAAGTCATCAGATTTAAGGCTGGTAGGTGCTGGGTTCACATCCAGGTTCCGACTCCCATCCAGAGGTGTTAGGCCAAGACATTGACTTCTCTCTCATGAATAATTAACCTATAACTCACTGACCTGGACAGAAAGACATCTAGGGAGACACCACAGCATCGTAGAGGTCTAAAATTAATGAGCTACTCTCGATTCACTAATATCAAAACCTATATTAGCCCTCGGCCAGTTACCTTTCGACCGACCGTTCAAAATTGCGCCAAATTCCCTCAATCAAAATTGCACACCCTTTTCTCTTTGGCATTTAACTGCTCCATTCAAATTCCATAGCACCACCACCACCCCCACCCGCCTGCTACCGATTTGATCGGGCTGCTGGTGCTCCCTTGCACCTGCCAGTGAAGGCAGTGTCTCCTTTCCCCTCCTCCCACCTTTCCTGTCATTGACAGAGAAGCCGGCCACGGCCGGCTCTTGTGCCCATGACAGGCGTGCGCTACAACAGCTTGTTCTGAATGTGCATGTAAAACCCTATGACATGACATGACAAGAAAGACATCCCAGACAACTGAGGTGTGTGTGTGTGTGTGTCCAGGACAGCGTGCTTAAACCCAGAGCTTCTAGATTATAGTAGCCCCACTCCCATGGCTAGTGATATTCAATGTTGGGCTAGTAAATAACTACTATTGCCATGCCTGATGGCTAGTGAAAAAGAAAAGAAGTCAAATGTTGCAGTTAAATCGATTTTGTAAATATGAATATCCTGCCTGTACCCCAACCTTTCAATGTTAGTGCTTTTTAAGCTCTATCTCCTTCTTTAGGTGACATATTTGATTATTACTATTACTTAGTAAAATTGTATTAACTTTAAGTAAAGTAGGGCTAGTGAATTTTTAATCGTGGCTAGTGAATTTTTAAAATCACTGATCCCATGGTTAGTGGATTTTATAAACAATTCTAGAAGCCCTGTTAAACCTTGTTACAAGATCAACACAATGATAAGTTAATATAAATGAATGAAAGGACCCTTAGTAATTGTAGATCATCTAACGTTTTCACTAGGAATGGCAAAAGTGCCCTTCTAGGAGGTTAAAGGGACATTCCTGAGTTTGCTACAATTTTTAAGATGTTATCGACTAACAGAGACTTTTTAACGATTGTAATTACATATTAAATATATTTTTCTGCATAAAATATTAGCGGCTGCATATTAAACATGTTTCTGATCGTTCTAATATTTGTTTTAGGTTAAATTTTATTTCCTAATATATATTTTTTTCATACGTACGAAATTATTGAAGACAAAATCCAGTTTGGGCTTCTTACAAATATTAAGATGACCAGAAACACATCGAATATACAGACACTGATATTCTAAATAAGAAAATATATTTAAAATGTAAGTTTAATCGTAGAAATATTTTATTAGTCTGAAACATCTTAAGCCCTACAATGCAGCAAACTCAGGAATGTCCCTTTAAGGGTTTGAAATCTTTTAAAATTGGACTCTGTATTTCATGTATTTTGACTCATTTAAAGCAGCAGTTCTCTTACTATAATATACCTAAAAATTATACATATGTATCCGCTAATTTCCAAGATTTTAGGGTACGTAATCTTACCCTTCATACTCTCTGGCAGAGGGGACAGGACGAAGCTCAGTGGTACAGGCTCTCGCCTGATGCACGATTGATCTAGGATCAATACCCATCGGTGGGCCAATTGGGCTATTTCTCGTTCCAGCCAATGCTCCACAACTGGTGTAAAAAAGGCTGTGGTATGTACTATCCTGTCTGTGGGATGATGCATATAAAAGATCCCTTGCTGCTAATTGAAAAAGAGGAGCCCATGAAGTGGCAACAGTGGGTTTCCTCTTTCAATATCTATGTGATCCATAACCATATGTCTGATTCCGTATAACTGTAAATAAAATGGGTCGAAAGAAAGAAAGAAATGTTTTATTTAACGACGCACTCAACACATTTATGGCATCAGACATGGTTATGGACCACACAGATTTTGAGAGGAAACTCGCTGTCGCCACTACATGGGCTACTCTTTCCGATTAGCAGCAAGGGATCTTTTATTTGCGCTTCCCACAGGCAGGATAGCACAAACCATGGCCTTTGTTGAACCAGTTATGGATCACTGGTCGGTGCAAGTGGTTTACACCTACCCATTGAGCCTTGCGGAGCACTCACTCAAGGTTTGGAGTCGGTATCTGGATTAAAAATACCATGCCTCGACTGGGATCCGAACCCAGTACCTACCAGCCTGTAGACCGATGGCCTAACCACGACGCCACCGAGGCCGGTCGAGTGCATTGCTAAATAAAACCCTTCCTTCCTTCCTCTGGAAGGAACCTTGACTTTCACAAAAAAAGATATGCAATTAGAAGCTAAATATTACCTTTGTTGGTAGGAGAGGCTTGACGATGCGGGCTGTATTTACAAGGACCGATACGAAGGCTGGTATTGTGTGACAGATGAATGCTACTTGTCAGAAGACGAAGTCACAGACAGCACGGATGGAGAAGGAAATAAAATAAAGGTAATTATTACCTGTAACACAGTTTGATATGCATATAGTGAAGTTCTTAAGGAAACACACCACCATTTGTAGTGTCGTTATTTGCTGTAGCAACTTAATATAGTCTGGTTTAGGAAATAGTTCCTCTTTAAAAAAATACTTCAAAATTCTGATATGCTTTTTGAAATCTGTCTTTGATGATTACACGTAGGTTGACCTCTGTAGTATTTAAATAACTCATTGGTTTGAAGTAACTTGTTATATGTAGTACTAACTGATAACAACTGTACAAGTGCTATAGTCCCACTTGTACAGCAACACGAGGCAGTGGTCAGGCATAGGGGCCATTAATTGAACATTTTTGTGGTCGACCTATGTTGATTTTTTCCACGATACTTGTCCGTCGAGAGCACTCCCTAAAGTTAGTAGTCACATGACCCTCTCAATAGTGTTGTATTTTACACAGAATATAATCTGACATAGAAATTGTATTGAACTGCATGGAGTAATTAATGGCGGTGTGTAACCTTAAGTGTTAGTAAAAATAAAACTTTCCTTCACTGAGATTAATCCAACATTTTATAGTCAAGTTAATTTCAGATTATTCGTAAAATAAGGGAGGTAATTTAATATTGCCATTGAACTAAGGGAGATAATTTCAATCTACTAGTGACCTAAGGGAGATAACTTCAAATTTTCCACTGAACTAGGAAAAAGATATAATTTAAAACATCAACTATTGTATTAGGACAGTGTGTGTTGTTTTTGAAGGTTTCCATTGAGAGTAGGGATTTATTTCTTGTATTAGGACAGTGTGTGTTGTTTTTGAAGGTTTCCGTTGAGAGTAGGAATTTGTTTCTAGTATTAGGACAGTGTGTGTTGTTTTTGAAGGTTTCCATTGAGAGTAGGAATTTGTTTCTTGTGTTAGGACAGTGTGTGTTGTTTTTGAAGGTTTCCATTGAGAGTAGGAATTTGTTTCTAGTATTAGGACAGTGTGTGTTGTTTTTGAAGGTTTCCATTGAGAGTAGGAATTTGTTTCTAGTATTAGGACAGTGTGTGTTGTTTTTGAAGGTTTTCGTTGAGAGTAGGAATTTGTTTCTTGTGTTAGGACAGTGTGTGTTGTTTTTGAAGGTTTCCATTGAGAGTAGGAATTTGTTTCTTGTGTTAGGACAGTGTGTGTTGTTTTTGAAGGTTTCCATTGAGAGTAGGAATTTGTTTCTTGTGTTAGGACAGTGTGTGTTGTTTTTGAAGGTTTCCATTGAGAGTAGGGATTTGTTTCTAGTATTAGGACAGTGTGTGTTGTTTTTGAAGGTTTTCGTTGAGAGTGGGAATTTGTTTCTAGTATTAGGACAGTGTGTGTTGTTTTTGAAGGTTTCCATTGAGAGTAGGAATTTGTTTCTAGTATTAGGACAGTGTGTGTTGTTTTTGAAGGTTTCCGTTGAGAGTAGGGATTTGTTTCTAGTATTAGGACAGTGTGTGTTGTTTTTGAAGGTTTCCATTGAGAGTGGGAATTTGTTTCTAGTATTAGGACAGTTTGTGTTGTTTTTGAAGGTTTCCATTGAGAGTAGGAATTTGTTTCTAGTATTAGGACAGTGTGTGTTGTTTTTGAAGGTTTCCGTTGAGAGTAGGGATTTGTTTCTAGTATTAGGACAGTGTGTGTTGTTTTTGAAGGTTTCCGTTGAGAGTAGGGATTTGTTTCTAGTATTAGGACAGTGTGTGTTGTTTTTGAAGGTTTCCATTGAGAGTAGGAATTTGTTTCTTGTGTTAGGACAGTGTGTGTTGTTTTTGAAGGTTTCCATTGAGAGTAGGAATTTGTTTCTTGTGTTAGGACAGTGTGTGTTGTTTTTGAAGGTTTCCATTGAGAGTAGGGATTTGTTTCTAGTATTAGGACAGTGTGTGTTGTTTTTGAAGGTTTTCGTTGAGAGTGGGAATTTGTTTCTAGTATTAGGACAGTGTGTGTTGTTTTTGAAGGTTTCCATTGAGAGTAGGAATTTGTTTCTAGTATTAGGACAGTGTGTGTTGTTTTTGAAGGTTTTCGTTGAGAGTGGGAATTTGTTTCTAGTATTAGGACAGTGTGTGTTGTTTTTGAAGGTTTCCATTGAGAGTAGGGATTTATTTCTTGTATTAGGACAGTGTGTGTTGTTTTTGAAGGTTTCCATTGAGAGTGGGAATTTGTTTCTAGTATTAGGACAGTTTGTGTTGTTTTTGAAGGTTTCCATTGAGAGTAGGAATTTGTTTCTAGTATTAGGACAGTGTGTGTTGTTTTTGAAGGTTTCCGTTGAGAGTAGGGATTTGTTTCTAGTATTAGGACAGTGTGTGTTGTTTTTGAAGGTTTCCGTTGAGAGTAGGGATTTGTTTCTAGTATTAGGACAGTGTGTGTTGTTTTTGAAGGTTTCCATTGAGAGTAGGAATTTGTTTCTTGTGTTAGGACAGTGTGTGTTGTTTTTGAAGGTTTCCATTGAGAGTAGGAATTTGTTTCTTGTGTTAGGACAGTGTGTGTTGTTTTTGAAGGTTTCCATTGAGAGTAGGGATTTGTTTCTAGTATTAGGACAGTGTGTGTTGTTTTTGAAGGTTTTCGTTGAGAGTGGGAATTTGTTTCTAGTATTAGGACAGTGTGTGTTGTTTTTGAAGGTTTCCATTGAGAGTAGGAATTTGTTTCTAGTATTAGGACAGTGTGTGTTGTTTTTGAAGGTTTTCGTTGAGAGTGGGAATTTGTTTCTAGTATTAGGACAGTGTGTGTTGTTTTTGAAGGTTTCCATTGAGAGTAGGGATTTATTTCTTGTATTAGGACAGTGTGTGTTGTTTTTGAAGGTTTCCATTGAGAGTGGGAATTTGTTTCTAGTATTAGGACAGTTTGTGTTGTTTTTGAAGGTTTCCATTGAGAGTAGGAATTTGTTTCTAGTATTAGGACAGTGTGTGTTGTTTTTGAAGGTTTCCGTTGAGAGTAGGGATTTGTTTCTAGTATTAGGACAGTGTGTGTTGTTTTTGAAGGTTTCCGTTGAGAGTAGGGATTTGTTTCTAGTATTAGGACAGTGTGTGTTGTTTTTGAAGGTTTCCATTGAGAGTAGGAATTTGTTTCTTGTGTTAGGACAGTGTGTGTTGTTTTTGAAGGTTTCCATTGAGAGTAGGAATTTGTTTCTTGTGTTAGGACAGTGTGTGTTGTTTTTGAAGGTTTCCGTTGAGAGTGGGAATCCTGTGACGTGGATGACGGAAGACAACTACAAGTTCCGACTGTCCCAGTTTACGGACAGACTGTCAGCCTGGTTAGACTCTGGAGGTAATCAACATTTCTGGTACGAGAACCAAAAATAGTTTCTAGTTCAATCAGTCGTATAATTCTAGTATAATTATTAGTATAAAATTCACTGCATTTTATTTTTGTACTATGTCCAGGGTTTCTAGAATTGTAAAAAAAAATCCACTACCCATGGGATCAGTGATTTAAACATTTTACTAGCCAGGATTAAAAATTCTAGCCCTACTTTAAGTAAATACAATTTTACTAATAGGAATAATTGGATATGTCACCTAAAGAAGGAGATAGAGCTTAAAAACCCTTAGACTTGAGGGAAGGAAGGGTCAGGATATTCACATTTACAAAATATACTTATGTGCAACATTTGACACACTAAAAAATCATTGAATATCACTAGCCATGGTTGTGGGGCTACCATAATCTAGAAGCCCTGTTTGTCACTCTTCCCATCTGATATATATTTTGTCACAAGAAGCAATGCATGCAGTGTTACAACATACATATTACGTGACTTCATGAAGGAAGGAAGGAAATATTTTATTGAATGACGCACTCAACACATTTTATTTACGGATATATGACGTCAGACATAATATGGTTACGGACCACACAGATATTGAGAGAGGAAACCCACTGTCACCACTTCATGGGCTACTCTTTTTGATTAGCAGCAAGGGATCTTTTATATGAACCATCTCACAGACAGGGTAGTACATACCACTGCCTTTGATATACCAGTCGTGGAGCACTGGCTGGAAGGAGAAACAGCCCAATGGGCCCACCAATAGGGATCGATCCCAGACTGAATTCGCATCGAGCGAGTGCTTTACCACTGGGCTACATCCCGCCCCTGACTTCATGAACTACAGAATGACATAATCAAAAAGGTAGCCTACCTCTTACATGACGAGACCAATTAGCCAGTGAAAAGGTCACATTACTATCTAGTGTGCTAGTAGATATTTCTTTCTAGCACAGCATTCTGGCACCTTTCTACTGGTTGACTGAACTAGAAAAAACATTCTTGACCACTGAACTGACTTGGTCAGCTTTTTCATGGTGCTAGATAAATCTGTCTAGCATCCCGGTGCTGGATGATTTCTACATACGCGTGATGTCATAACTCATGCTTTACAATGACTGATGTCTTAACTCATGGTTTTCAGAATTCTGTTTGCCATTTCACATTGTATCATTGTTTTAAAATTATTTAAACAAATTAATATTTTCAACTTTATATTTATTGGTATGGGTAAGTTGTTACATTTTTATGTCGTTGCATAAGGTGGACTATATTTTTTCCGCATATGTGTTTGTAGATGAAATGTTTACGATTGGTTCTACAATTAACAAACAGTAGCTTACAGAATTAATGTTTTGTTACTGTAATTAATGGGCAAGAAAAAGAATCAATCACCGTGGTGAGGTATACATGTAGATAAGACAATTCCAATCCTCGGGACAAAATGTTTTTGTAAGGGTCTTGGTAAACCTCAGCCTACACAAGAAACATTTTGTCCCTCGGGTTGGAATTGCTGTTTCTACACTTCACAATGGTGATCGATTCTATTATTCTCACAGACTTAACCAGACATGGCTGATGATTAATTAATTAATTTTCTCTAGTGAGGTCATAAAAAAAACCCACACTTTGGTCAAAGAAGCAAATTAGGATGTTTTCTTTATAAATCAATTATGTTACAATATACACTATTTTATTTATTAAAACTAATTGCATTGAATTGTGTTTACTTCTGACCAGTGATTCACCCAAGCAAGTTTGAAGCGATGGTTCGGCGATGGGTTGAAGATCTACCGGAGTTGTCTGTGTCGCGACCCAGTGATCGTCTCCCTTGGGGGATTCCTGTTCCTGGAGATCCATCGCAGACTGTAAGTGACCTAACAGATACATGTATAGTTGAATTCCCCACAGTACAATGTATCACAGCTTGGAGATCTACCACAGACTGTAAGTGACCTAACAGATACATGTATAGTTGAATTCCCCACAGTACAATGTATCACAGCTTGGAGATCTACCACAGTCTGTAAGTGACCTAATAGTTTAACTCCCACAGTACAGTGTATCACAGCATGGAGATCTACCACAGACTACAAGTGACCCAACATTGTGGGTAAGTGACCTACCATTGACTGTTACAGTAAGTGACCTAACATTGACTGTAAATGACATAACATTGACTGTAAGTGACCTAACAGATTGACTATAAGTGACCCAGCAGATTGACTGTAAGTGACCTAACATTGACTAAGTGACCTAACATTAACTGTAATTGACCTAACATATCGACTATAAGTGACCTAACATAGTCACCTAACATTGACTGTAAGTGACCTGACATTGACTGTAAGTGACCTAACAGATTGACTGTAAATGACCTAACAGATTGACTGTAAGTGACCCAACAGATTGACTGTAAGTGACATAACAGATTGACTGTAAGTGACCTGACATTGATTGTAAGTGACCCAACAGATTGACTGTAAGTGACCTGACATTGATTGTAAGTGACCCAACAGATTGACTGTATGTGACCTGACATTGACTGTAAGTGACCCAACATATTGACTGTAAGTGACCTGACAATCACTGTAAGTGACGCAACAGACTGACTGTAAGTGACATAACAGATTGACTGTAAATGACGCAACAGATTGACTGTAAGTGACCTGACATTGACTGTAAGTGACCCAACAGATTGACTGTAAGTGACCTGACATTGACTGTAAGTGACCCAACATATTGACTGTAAGTGACCTGACAATCACTGTAAGTGACGCAACAGACTGACTGTAAGTGACATAACAGATTGACTGTAAATGACGCAACAGATTGACTGTAAGTGACCTGACATTGACTGTAAGTGACCCAACAGATTGACTGTAAGTGACCTGACTTTGATTGTAAGTGACCCAACATATTGACTGTAAGTGACCTGACATTGATTGTAAGTGACCCAACAGACTGACTGTAAGTGACATAACAGATTGACTGTAAATGACGCAACAGATTGACTGTAAATGACCTGACATTGACTGTAAGTGACCCAACAGATTGACTGTAAGTGACCTGACATTGATTGTAAGTGACCCAACAGATTGACTGTAAGTGACCTGACATTGACTGTAAGTGACCCAACATATTGACTGTAAGTGACCTGACATTGACTGTAAGTGACCCAACAGACTGACTGTAAGTGACATAACAGATTGACTGTAAATGACGCAACAGCTTGACTGTAAGTGACCTGACATTGACTGTAAGTGACCCAACAGATTGACTGTAAGTGATTCAACAAATTGACTGTAAGTGATTCAACAAATTGACTGTAAGTGACCCAACAGCAGCACAATCTATCCCAGATTTTGTTTCTTATCTTAAACAGACTTCAAAACAAGATTAGATTCTTGTAACTCATGTGTACACTATAGTACACTATACAAATTAATTTATGAGATTTACACTTCACATTATTTGTACTGTTAAATCCCTTGACAGACATTCTGATGCATGATGGTCAATATCAGTGGTACCAAAAAATAAATAATAATCGGGAACAACTAATTTGTATGAAAACAAAACAAGCCTATTGTGAACAAAATACTGTTTGTTGAGAACGTAGTACCACTCTTGACTTCATGGACATGTGGTAACATCCTGGTGACCTGACAAACTGTTCACAACTTATTTTGATGTCCAACTTATCTCTCCTCATTACTATCTATCCCAGAATTCCTTTCTCAGCTTCCTTCTCCTTATAGCCTCTTTATGTTAGATACTAAATAGCCGTAGCTTAAAACATTTTGAGATGTCATTAAACAAAGATTATTTTTCTTTGCAGTCATCATAATATTGTCAGCATATTTGTTTTAGATTTACGTTTGGCTGGATGCTCTAGTAAACTATTTGACTGTAGCCGGCTTCCCTGGCAAGATAACTAACTGGCCACCCGACTGTCAAATTATCGGAAAAGATATTTTGAGGTGAGCAGTATTTATGAACTTCCTAAGACGTTCAGTAAATATGAAATTCTGTATCTGCGTAAACCACTTAGTAGTCATTTATAAAATTGACTTCTCCAATAACTTTGGTGGGAAGTCACCATTATATATAGCTTTGAGACAGTCTTTATGTCAAGTATATTTTATAACTATATATTAGTTGATATTTTATTTTTATACAAAATTTCAAATGAATGTCATTTGCTAGAGAATAGAATCTGTAAATTGTTGTGTTGTAATTTCAGATTTCACGCAGTTTACTGGCCGGCGTTTCTGATGGCTGCGGGGATGGATCCGCCCAAACGGCTGCTTGTTCATTCCCACTGGATGGTCGACGGTTTCAAGGTAAGTCGTGGAAAATGAAAATCTGTCTGATGATTAATACTTTGCTGTTTGGTTTTCAAATTAATTCAAAAAAACAATTTATATCATTGTTCATGAGGAGATTTGTGATATCAGACATACTGGACAAGGCAACAACATTTGCCAATTTGTTGGAAACTGATGTCCCCACTAAAAAAATTATTTCAAAGAGACATTCCTGGGTTTGCTGCATTGTAAGATGTTTCCTACTAATAAAAATTTTCTACGATTAAATTTACATATTAAATATATTTTCTTGTTTAAAATATCAGTATTTGTATATTCAAGGTGTTTCTGGTCATCTTAATATTTCAAAGAAGCCCAAACTGGATTTTGTAAATATTTTAGGAACTAAAATGAAATCTAACCTAGTACAAATATTAGAACGATCAGAAACACATTTAATATACAGCCACTAATATACCTGTAGTATGCAGAAAAATATATTTTATATGTAATTACAGTCGTTAAAAAGTCTTTTAGTCGATAACATCTTAAAAAGTGCAGCAAACTCCAGTATGTCTCTCTAACAATTTTGACTGGCCTCGGTGGCGTCGTGGCAGGCCATCGGTCTACAAGCTGGTAGGTACTGGGTTCGGATCCCAGTCGAGGGATGGGATTTTTTAATCCAGATACCGACTCCAAACCCTGAGTGAGTGCTCCGCAAGGCTCAATGGGTAGGTGTAAACCACTTGCACCGACCAGTGATCCATAACTGGTTCAACAAAGGCCATGGTTTGTGCTATCCTGCCTGTGGGAAGCGCAAATAAAAGATCCCTTGCTGCCTGTCGTAAAAGAGTAGCCTATGTGGCGACAGCGGGTTTCCTCTGAAAAAATCTGTGTGGTGCTTAACCATATTATGTCTGATGCCATATAACCGTAAATAAAATGTGTTGAGTGTGTCGTTAAATAAAACACTTCTTTCTTTAACAATTTGTTTACAATATTCATTAAAGTGTTCTTTTCAGTGAGTTGGTCCACGTGCCCTTTTTCCTTTAGTCTCCTCCATAAAGTGGGTTCTCATTATGCGATTAGTCGCACCGACTTGTGATATGCAATATGTCTTAGCGACTGTAAACGTATGTGCATAAGACTATAATGTCATTCCGACTTAGAAGTTCTCACTGTACAATTCAATCATGTGGGACACGCAGAGCTAGCTCTGGGTTAACGCAAAGTTTCATCAAATTATCTATTAAACTTCAAAAATGGCAGAAAACCAGTTATTTTGTAATAAAATGTAGTAAAATTATTTTGTCAACTTGAAATAAAATTTGCCAATTGTTTTTAAAATTTGCAACTGACAAATTTGGCGACTACTAGAACTAGCCCTGGACAAGACTAATCGCATAATGAGAACGCTCTTTGAAATATACTCTTCAAAAGAAGAAACGCAAAACCACATTGTCGTAACATTTGGAGAATTGATTTAATTATTGAATGGAGAGTCCGATAATTACCAAATGTTGCAGGATTGTTCACAATTCACTCTAGTCCATTGTGAGTAAGTGATAGGACACACCACCAAGGTCAAGGTCATCTGGAGTCAATACCGGGTGTGGCCTCCGCGTGTGTTAACAACTGCCTGGCACCGCCTGCCCATTGAAGCAACCAGAGTACGGATGACGTCCCGGGGGATGGTGGCCCACTCGGCCTGCAAGGCTGCTGCCAGCTCGGGCAGGGTCTGGGGCTGTGGTTGTCGCTGTCGGAGGCGTCGGTCCAACTCGTCCCATAGATGCTCAATTGGGTTCAAATCCGGTGATATCGATGCCCAAGGAAGGACATTAATGTTGTTGTTCTGTAGGAAAGCCGTTGTGAGACGTGCTGTGTGAGGCCTGGCGTTGTCATGTTGGAACACTGCGTTGGCGTTGGCCATAACTGGAACGATGTGTGGCCGGAGGATCTGGTCAATGTAGCCCTGTGCATTCAGGTTGCCCTGCACGTGGACCAGGTCAGTTCTGCCAGTGTGTGAGATGGCTGCCCACACCATGACACTACCCCCGCCGAATCTGTCCACTTCCTACACGCAGTTTGCCGCATAACGTTCACCACGACGCCTATACACGCGACATCTTCCATCATGACGTCGGAGCAGAAATCGGGACTCGTCACTGAACCACACCTGTCTCCATCGCAGTTGAGGCCATTGTCGATGAATCTGGCACCACTGCAGTCGGAGTCGACGGTGTTGTGGTGTTAAGATGACACCTCGAACTGGACGTCTGGCACGAATTCCTACCTCACGTAGGCGGTTCCGTACGGTCTGGTCGGATATCCTGCGCAAACCTGGTATTGCTGCGGCTGTGGAGGTGGCAGTAGTCAATCGTTCCCGAAGGTGGCGTACCCGGATGTAGCGGTCCTGCCCGGGGTAGTGACCCGTGGTCGACCGGATCTAGGGAGGTCACGTGTTGATCCATGTTGCTGGTAACGGTCCCACAGTCTGGAGATGGTGCTTGGGGACACATGGAATGCCCTGGCAACGGCCGTTCTGGATTCGCCTGCGTCTAGTCGGCCGATGGCATTGTTTCTCTGCGGTTCACTGAGACGTGGCATGTCCTGGATTGTCAACTGTCGGCCAGATACAGAGGCCAGGCAAGCGAACACCCTGCACTTTTATACTGTCGGTGTTCATGTTGCACGTGCAGACAACGCACGTGCAGTGGTGACATGGTTTGCACGTGGCTGCGTTTTTGCGAATATTCACATTTTGGAACTTTATTGTACAGTAGCTGCGTTTTATCGAATGTAACCGTGGGAATGTGTTTGGGACATGCAATGACCTTATATTCACAAAGCATGAACTGGTAGGAAACATAAAATCGGAGTTATAACCCATTTGTACCCTTTTGCGTTTCTTTTTTTGAAGAGTACCGGTATATTTCCTGGATCTGCCCTTGTTTGTCGATGAGTTTTCTCAACATCTTGATGGTGCCTGTTAATGTTGAAATCGTTCTGTGTGATTTATTTCAGATGTCCAAGAGCAGGAGGAACGTGGTCGACCCGGTTAAACAAATGTCGACGTTGTCAGCTGACGGGCTGAGATATTTCTTAATGAAGGAAGGCGTCCCACACTCTGACGGAAGTAAGCATAGGAAAACATTTCAGTGTTACTAACCTTTGTTTGAAACTACATATCTTGAGTCCCGAGTGTCGTCAATGTGAACGATTTAATGAATTATGAAATTTGTACAGCTGTGTTCACACTCACATAAGTTAAACTGGTTTAACTATAATGGTTTAGCTAAAACACTTTTTGGTTGGAAATGACGAGCGTTCACATGTGTAACAGCTAAATTGGTACATGGTGGAAGTGTAGTTCTCCACACTTGTGCAAGACATCAAAACAACTGTGGACTACAAGTCTGTTAGGTCGTGTTTGACTACTTGCAGACTTGATGTGTCATGTTTGATTACTTGTATACTATATGTGTAATGTTTGACTACATGTGTTGTGTTTGACTTGATGCATCATGTTTGACTACTTGCAGACTTCATACATCATGTTTGACTACTTGCAGACTTGACGTGTCATGTTTGACTACTTGCAGACTTGACGTGTCATATTTGACTACTTGCAAACTTCATGCATCATGTTTGACTAATTGCAGACTTCATGCATAATTTTTTACTACATGCATCATGTTTGACTTGATACAACGTGTTTGTCTACTTGCAGACTGATGTGTCAAGTTTGATTATTTGCAGACTACATGAGTCATGTTTGACTATTGCAGACTACATGAGTCATGTTTGACTATTACAGACTACATGAGTCATGTTTGACTATTGCAGACTACATGCGTCATGTTTGACTATTACAGACTAGATGAGTCATGTTTGACTATTGCAGACTACATGAGTCATGTTTGACTATTACAGACTACATGAGTCATGTTTGACTATTGCAGACTGCATGCATCATGTTTGACTACTTGCAGACTACATGCGTTATGTTTGACTATTGCAGACTACATGAGTCATGTTTGACTATTGCAGACTACATGAGTCATGTTTGACTATTGCAGACTACATGAGTCATGTTTGACTATTGCAGACTACAGTGACGCGAAGGCCGTGGAGTGTGTGAACAGCGACCTCGTCAACACCCTCGGCAATTTGCTAAGTCGGTGCACGTCGGCGGCCATCAACCCGAGACAGGTGTTCACCGAGCCCAGCAGTCGGTCCCTGGTCCAAGATCTCTCACGAGACGAGCAGGCGGCATTCAGTCAACTCAACGACCTGCCAGGTCAGTAGAGCTATAACGATACGGGAGGTCACAATACGATACATATCCCAGTACTTGGGGCACAATACGATACGTATCCCAATTCTTGGGGCACAATACGATACATATCCCAGTACAATACATATCCCAATACTTGGGGCACAATACGATACGTATCCCAATACTTGGGGCACAATACGATACGTATCCCAATACTTGGGGCACAATATGATACATATCCCAATACTTGGGGCACAATACGATACGTATCCCAATACTTGGGTCACAATACCATACGTATCCCAATACTAGGGTCACAATACCATACGTATCCCAATACTTGGGTCACAATACGATACGTATCCCAATACTTGGGGCACAATACGATACATATCCCAATACTTGGGGCACAATACGATACATATCCCAATACTTGGGGCACAATACCATACGTATCCCAATACTTGGGTCGCAATACGATACGTATCCCAATACTTGGGTAGCAATATGATACGTATCTCAATACTTGGGTCACAATACCATACGTATCTCAATACTTGGGTCACAATACCATACGTATCCCAATACTAGGGTCACAATACGATACGTATCCCAATACTTGGGTCACAATACGATACGTATCCCAATACTTGGGGCACAATACGATACGGATCCCAATACTTGGGGCACAATACGATACGTATCCCAATACTTGGGGCACAATACCATACGTATCCCAATACTTGGGTCGCAATACGATACGTATCCCAATACTTGGGTAGCAATATGATACGTATCTCAATACTTGGGTCACAATACCATACGTATCTCAATACTTGGGTCACAATACCATACGTATCTCAATACTTGGGTCACAATACCATACGTATCTCAATACTTGGGTCACAATACGATACGTATCCCAATACTTAACTTTTCATATCAATCATCAATAATTAAGCTGTTTACTTCATGCTTATGAAACATGATAACCTAATGCTTGGGAATTCCAGCAACTGAACGTCGAAATTACATTTTCATTGATCAGATCAGGTCTAGCTCTGGCACTCACCAAGTTCGCCAACTGCTAATTTTGAAAGCAGTCAGCGAATTTTATTTTAATTTGGTGAAATAATTTCAGGTAATAATTGAATTTTGTTTAATAAAATAACTGTCAATTTGTGCAATTTTTGAAGTTTAATAAATAATTAGCGATATGTTTTGCTCACCCAAAGCTAGCTCTGGATCTACTCTGCATGTTCGTAAGTTTGTAAATTCTGCTTCAACCTTTTTTACCAAAAATTATTAAAACATGAATGTAGTGTATTGTATCACGATACAGCTGTCCTGAATCGATATATCGTATCGTGGCTCTCGTATTGTGATATGATACTGTATCGCCATATCGTTACAGCTCTGCAGGTTAGACACCTACTATACATGTATTATAGAGACTCTTTCATAACCAATATTTACATCAATCCAGCGATCAGATTAATTAAAAACACATCACAAGACTTTGATTTGATCTTTGTATTATTATTGGCTACACCATGCTGAATATTTCAAATCACATAATATGTTGTGAGACGATATTTTACTACTAATTGACATAATATTACCTAAACAGTTACAGTAATGAAAGGAATGTTATTTTATGTTATTTTTGTACATAACCTGACCTCTGACCTCTGACCTATGATACTTTTTCCACTAGTCCAATGGACTGAACTGAACATACTACCAGATAATCAAATAATTAATATTTTGTATTGAGGTGTTTTTTTTTAAATTTGTAAACAATGGCTCAGTATTTGTTTCTTTTTCTTTTTTAAACTAGCTATTTGGCATATTTTAAATTAGTGTTTGGTCAAGTAGAGAATGAGAGAGAAAGGGGGAGAGAAAGAAAGGTTGGGAGGAATGAAGGCAGAGAGAGAGTGAGAGAGTGAGACCTGCTGTTACCGCATAGGCTACTGTACCAAAATAAGCAGCTATAGTTCTTTTATTTTACAGTAGGGAGAACATATGTGACACCCCATGTAGCTGTGATTTAAACGTACCATTTATTAGACACATGGCTTCTAGATTATGGTAGCCCCACTCCCATGGCTAGTGGTATTCAATGTTGGGCTAGTAAATAACTACTATTGCCATGCCTGACAGCTAGTCCAAAAAAAGTCAAATGTTGCAATTAAGTCTATTTTGTAAATGTTAATTTTTTAAGCTCTATCTCCCTCTTTAAGTGACATATTTGTATTAACTTAAATTAAAGTAGGGCTAGTGAATTTTTAAAATCACTTATCCCACGGCTAGTGGATTTTATAAAAATTCGAGACACCATACATACATGATTTATAATGGGCTGAGGTGTCGTTAAACAAACATTCTTTGTCAATCTGTTAAAGGGACATTCCTGTGTTTGCTGCAATTATTAAGATGTTATCGACTAACAGAGACTTTTTAACGATTGTAATTACATATCAAATATATTTTTCTACATAAAATAGTAGTGGCTGTATGTTAAACGTGATTCTGATCGTTCTAATATTTGCACTAGGTTAAATTTTATTTTATTTCCTAAAATATATTTTTTCGTACGTACAAAATTATTTGAAGACAAAATCCGGTTTGGGCTTCTTACAAATATTAAGACGACTAGAAACACATTGTATATAGTTATACAGACACTAATATTCTAAACAAGAAAATATATTTAATATGTAAGTTTAATCATAGAAATATTTTATTAGTCGGAAACATCTTACAATGCAGCAAACTCAGGAATGTCCCTTTAAGTGACCTGATCCAAGTAATAAAATATTGTTTGATGTGTGTAAATAAATAACACTCTAAAAAATCCAACTATACTGTTATAGACATTACTGCCCTAACAGGACCTTGCTAATTTTTTATTAAAGGTGTATTATACCTTACTGAATATATTTGTGAAAAATAGTTGCTACGGAAACCTTCATTTCCTTGTGTCTGCTTTGTTTTTAGATATAGTTGCGGAGCACTACGAAAATGTCTCCATCTACAAATCTCTGGATGCCATCATGCGACAGTTGAATTCAGCCAACGCCTTAATGCAGCATCACCAACCCTGGCAGCTTGCCAAGTCGAACAGCGCATCGTCACGGCAACACCTGGACACTGTGGTTCACGTTGCCATGGAGACTCTGAGGAGATGTGGAATACTCCTACAACCGGTCACTCCTGGTGTGTCGGACAAGCTGTTATCGAGACTCGGCATCTCGCCAGATAGCAGACGGCTGGTGAATGCCAAGAGTGCGTGGCCGTGTGAATCAGACTTGGGACCTACTACTTCAGTGCTGCTAAAGAGAATTGATAGACAAAGATAACCTATGGCTAATAGAGAATAGGCATCAGAAAGATTCCATGAGCTGGGGGTGGTTGTGGTGGTAGTACGGGAGCCAGGTCGATTTATCTATGTCGGAGAGTCAGGAAGGTTTGAACATTGATTCTTATGTAAAAATATGTGTACGGTAAATTACCACTAGCGGAGAATAGGCACCAGAAAGATTCCATGAGCTGGGGGTGGTAGTATGGGAGCCAGGTCGATTTATCTATGTCGGAGAGTCAGGAAGGTTTGAACATTGATTCTTAAGTAAAAAATATGTGTAGGTTACCGCTAGTGGAGAATAGGCACCAGAAAGATTCCATGAACTGCGGGTGGTTAGGATGGTAGTACAGGAGCCAAGTTGATTTATCTATGTTTGAGAGTCAGGAAGGTTTGAACATTGATTCTTTAAAAATATATGTAGATTACCACTAGCAGAGAAGATTCCATGAAATGGGGGTGGTTGGGATGGATGGGGAGATGCAGGTATTAAAGTTTGTTTTGTTTAACGACACTACTAGAGCACATCGGCTATTGTATGTCAAACATTTGGTAATTTTTTACATGTTGTCTTAGAAAGGAAACCCGCTTCATTTTTCCATCAGTATCAAGGGGCCTTTTATATGCACCATCCCACAGGCAGGACAGCACATACCACGACCTTTAATATATTAGTCGTGGTGCACTGGCTGGAACGTGAACATATGGCTAGTGAAGAATAGGCATCAGAAGATTTTATCAACTGGGTTTTTTTTCCCAGCTGTTATTTCACCTTCTCGCAAACTATAAGTCATGGATCATTCAAACTTGGTTTCTAGAACAGTAAATAAAAATATCTAATTTAAAACAAAAATGTATTCCCCTACTGGTCCAACTGGAGGGATTTATAGGTTTCATCTTCGTCCTTCTGTCTGTCTGTGTGTCCTTCCGTCCATCTGTCCCACATATAGTTTTCCTGATGTTTATTTTTTAGAATGGGATGAGATATTCAGCTCTTACAGATCAAGTTTGACTGTCATGAAGATTTGCCCATTTATGACAGAGTTATGGCCCTTGAACTTAGGAGATTTAAAAATGAGTTTTTCTCACTTTTATTCTGAAGCGTCTGAAGATATTGAGATGAAATTTAGTTTATTTCTTTATCATGTACTGTTACAGATCAAGTTTATCTTTCATGGTGATTTACCCACTTTTCACAAAGGTATGCAGACCTTGACCTTAACTTTTTTCAGTGGTAGCCCACTGGGCTTCCAGGTTATGAAATCTGGTAGCCCTCAATAAATTTGGTAGTCCATAATTTTAATAAACTTTTAAAAAAGGAGACAAAAAAGCAAAATAATTTATTTTTATTTAAATGTTGTTTTAGGATGTTTTTTTTGGGGGGGTATTTAAGCATCTTGTTGATTACAGAGTAACTGGAGGTGCAAAAAAAATCTAGTAGCCTGGCGGACTACCAGGTATAAACATCTGGTAGCCCAAGTGAGAAATTGGTAGTCAAAATACCCTGGGCTACTGCTAAGGTCGAGCCCTGGGTATGTCCCTTGAATTTAGGAGATAGAAAAGTTGTGTCCAGTAGGATAGATAGATAGATAAGTAGTTTAACGTGCCCATATACCACTAAGGTTTCGAACACACCCATCCTGAGACCGACCTCCGATAAGATCGGTGGCCTGACTCGGGATGGGGGGGGGGGGGGGGGGGGGGGGTAGAGTTGAAAATGGGCAGAATTTTCGAAAATAGCAATTAGTAAAAAAAAGTTAATAGAATTTAAAACAAAATTAAATAAAAAGTTACAAGCCAAAAATAAAAAGAATTGACTGCTCGGCCAAATATTTATATAATTTGGAGCATTTTAGAAGGACAGTCCAAAAATAAAGAAGAGACGGTCAGACTATTTAATAATATTTTTAAAAAAAGAAGTAATTTCAACATAAAATTTTGAACGGAGGTCTAAAAGTTTAAAGTCCGATTTATATGGTCCGGGACCGGGGGGTGGGAGGGGGTTTAAGGTGGGCAGAATTTGGAATACGAATTTAGTAGTTATGTTGAGGGACCTAAAGCCAAAAGGAGCTGCTACATTCGACTCATGTCTGGATAAAATTTTAAATCCAAAAAATAATATTAAAGTGCTCGGCCAAAAAGTTGTTAGGGTGATTTGAGCAATTTAGACGGGCTGCCAAAGTAAAGTGTGTCGGACTGTTTACAAAAAACTTTACATAAAATTTTGAACCACGGCCAAAAGATTTAAAGTCCAACTAAGCCATAAAAAGGAGGTTCTTGCCCTAGGAGAGGTTTGGTGGAACTCATGGCGAGATGTTGGGATGATCGGTTCGGAACCTCGGGAAGAAGTGAGGCAGGTCAGTGTAGCACTCTCCCCGAAGTAAGGCTGGGTAATCTTCTGGAAGTATCAGCCTGATAATCCACTGGATTATCCATGTCTGATTTCAGCAGTGCTTGCCGATACACCCCGTTCCGCTCAGACGTCAAGTAGAAGGTGCGACTCTTCTCGACGTACTGGAACTGGTACCGCTCCTGACCAGATGGTGTTGGTCTCCAACTCTTGGGGTTGAAGGGGCCTGGCAGTTGGGAGGTAGCATGTCCAGTAGGGAACATGTATTGCTTTAGCAGTACTCTCAGAATGCTTGAATTTTCATAGCGTTTATTATTATAATGCTTCTTTTGTTTTTGCATTAATTATTTAGTACATGTATATGAAATTAATTTAAATTTCAATTATTTTTTTGTAAACATCCATTGATTTCAATAAGTTTGTGGTAGGTGAGACATTTAAATCTACAGAATTCTTGTTTCTTGTTTTGTGAAACAAATAAAATATCATCATTCTGTTCTTGCCATTAGCAGGTCTGGCTTTAGCTCAGTTGGTAGAGTGCTCGCCTGAAGTGCTTGTATCATAGGATCAAACCATCTCATTGGGGTTTTTACCATCCAAACCAGTGCATCACAAGTGGTATATTACAGGCGATGGTGGGTACTGTCCTGTCTATGGGAAAGTGCATTTAAAAGATTTTTTTACTAATGGAGAAATGTAGAGGGTTTCATTTAAAATTACAAGTTAAAAATTACCAAATGTTTGACGTCCAATAGCTGATGATTAATAAATCAATGTGCTCTAGTTGTGTCTTTAAACAAAACATACTTTAACTTTAACCATTAGCAACCTGAACCGAAGTGAACAGTTTCATGCTAGTAACATCATTTCACTATTTGTGGAAATGTAATCATGATTTTAATCATGATTACTGAACAGTGTATTCACAATTATAAGTTATTACATGCAATTTTCTTGTAACCATAATCATGCCACTCTTAAGTAAAAAAAGAAGTTTGAGCACTAGAGCACATTGATTTATTAATCATTGGCTGTTGGATGTCAAACATTTGGTAATTTTAACATAGTCATAGAGAGAAAACCCGCTACATTTTTCCATTAGTAGCAAAGGATCTTTTATATGCATCATCCCACAGACAGGATAGCACATACCACAGCCTTTGATATACCAGTCGTGGTGCACTGGCTGGAACGAGAAATAACCCAATGGGCCTACCAATGGTATTGATCCCAAACCGACTGTGCATCAGTCAAGCCCTTTACCACTGGGCTACATCCTGCCCACCATTTTAAAATACCCCTGAAGCTGTTTAGTGCTTCACAAATGTATGTATGTGTTTGACTTTTTGTATTTAAGAAAAGTTTACACCTACTCGGTATTGAGAAAGAAAGAAATGTTTTATTTAACGACGCACTCAACACATTTTATTTACGGTTATATGGCGTCAGACATATGGTTAAGGACCACACAGATTTTGAGAGGAAACCCGCTGTCGCCACTACATGGGCTATTCTTCTGATTAGCAGCAAGGGATCTTTTATTTGCGCTTCCCACAGGCAGGATAGCACAAACCATGGCCTTTGTTGAACCAGTTATGGATCACTGGTTGGTGCAAGTGGTTTACACCTACCCATTGAGCCTTGCGGAGCACTCACTCAGGTTTTGGAGTCGGTATCTGGCTTAAAAATCCCATGCCTCGACTGGGATCCGAACCCAGTACCTACCAGCCTGTAGACCGATGGCCTACCACGACGCCAACGAGGTCGGTCCGGTATTGAGATTGCACCAGACTTTGGTCAGTATTCAGTGGACACAGAAAATGTCACGGCAATATGGGGACTTCGGGGCAAGCCATGTCTGTGTCTGTTTCTATATGCATTAATACTGATGTAGTCAAATCTAAATCCTGTAAGGGCATTTCTAAATCCAAATTTTTATTATTATTATTTTTTTTTTTTATCCCACTGCCCACTTTCCTTTCTCTCCTTTGACTTCCATCTCATTTCTTTCCAATCTGGCAGCTCCTCGCTGTCTTTCAACTTCTTTTTATGTCCACCTCCACATCCCAGTCCTTGTCTCTCCAACCACGACAGGTGCTCGTCTCTTGTGACTATCTCTGCCACACACCTGTCATTTGCCATTTTAACTGAGGGCTTAGTCTGACCATTTCGGAGAGAGTTCAGTAGTTACCACTGGCATTATTATGACGCACTTGTAACCACATACTATGCTCCCTTACTACCAGCGGTCGTTAGTGGCAATAGTCAGACCAGCTTTATTGGTGGCAAAGTAATCCAAATATTATTTCTAAAAGTATACTTGACTTAAAATAGCTAACTGTACTGTTCATTTCTATCATTTCTGACCCCTATCAGCTTGAGAAAATTATATTTTTCTCTCGATATATTGTTTTGGACAGCATGACTTGCCTCTGCATCGGTCGCCAGAGTCTAGATCCTGCTAAAATTCCTGCACACACACTCGTAAATGTATGTGCATGTACCTCTCTTCTATTTAGAGACCTCGTATTTCAGAGGATTAGGTACAATTTGACAATGAGTTGGTTTAAAATGCGAGTTTGATACGTTTTTGAACAACGAGTTGTGAGATAAATGGTATCTAACGGACACAAATGTATTATTCTATTTCTTACATCAAAAACCAGATTTTAAGCAATTGTAACATATTTGTTTTTACTAAAAAGGTATTTACAGCCGCTGAACTTGTAGCTAACTTACACGTCACAGGCATGATTGTCAGCTTAACTATACGTCACAGTTTAATCTATTTTCACCGTGTTGTTTTTTATTGGATGTATGACACTGGTGACGTGTGTAAACAACCCATGTGTTATCAAAAATAAGAAATGTGCAGTAATAAACTCTGGATTGCATACTAGTATAAACAGATTTTATGGCTATACCATCACAGTTTTGGGGTTTTTTTCGTCTTGAAACGAATTTTATATAATTCCGAATGTTTTCAATTTTATTTTCTCAAATCACTGGCATGATTTTGCAAGTAAGGCTTTGATTGGTCGAATGAAAGGTCAGCTGGACATGAGCTCCCACGGGGTGCTGTTAGATCAACAGGTAATAGTAATTAACCAGTGGAGCTAATTTTAATTAGATTGCCGTCACGGGATCCGTGTAGCATAAAGCTGTATCCTAACCGGACGCGAGCGATTATTTATTTTAGAAAGCATTGATTTCAAATCACCGTACCGTAACTGCACGCGTACGGCGCGACAAATAAATCTGTCTCGTTGCACGCATCCGGTTACGGCGATTGAAATCGATATCTAAAAACAATCGCTCGCATCGCCCGCGTCCGGTTAGGATACACTTTAATCGAAATTTTGGAAGTCAAGACATCCATAGTTTAAAATGTGTTGAAGGGTCATTAAACAAATATTGCTTTAATTTCAATTACAAAAGGAAGGAAGGGGAAAAAAAAGAAATGATTTATTTAATGACGCAATCAAAACATTTTATTTACGCTTATATGACGTGCAATCTAATTAAAATTAGCTCCACTATTACATGGTAGAGCTAATTTTAATCAGGCTGCATGACGTCATGCATATGGTAAAGGACCACACAGATAATGAGAGAGAAAACCCACTGTCGCCATTTCATGGGCTACTCTTTTTCGATTAGCAGCAAGGGATCTTTTATATGCACCATTCTACAGACAGGGTAGTATATACCACGGCCTTTGATACACCAGTCGTGGTGCACTGGCTGGAACGAGAAATAGCCCAATGGACCCACCGACGGGGACCGATCCCAGACCGACCGCGCATCGAGCGAGGAAACCCGCTGTCGCCACTTCATGGGCTACTCTTTCCGATTAGCAGAAAGGTTTTTTTTTTTATATGCACCATCCCATAGACAGGATAGCACATACCACGGCCTTTGATGTACCAGTCGTTAAATGCTTGTTCTTGGCATCTGAATCGCAAAATGAGCAATTTTAAAACAATTTTTAGCATTATTTTGCATAATATTATAACCCAAGAATGTGGTTTTTTCCCTTGGCATCGTGATAGCAAAATTACCCATTTCCAGACAGTGATCACTTCCTCTTTTGGAGTTTTATAACTAAAAAAATATTATTTAGAAGAGTTCAAACCCGTTACTCTTAGATCTCAATCACTAAATCGTGAATTTTAGCGTTGACCAGGGACGGGACAACAGGAAGGGGGCCCAGGAAAAAGCCATAGAATCAACTTTGCTTCGTATATAAGTATGGCAATCATATATTTCTTTATAATTTGCCTTTGATAAAAAAATTTTTAAAGGGCACTATTCTATGGACGGATCTGTCTAGGTACGGCAGATATAGCGTTAGACAGAGTTGAAAATTAGCAGTCGCCCGGTCGCCCGTGGCGACCTTTATTGGTTAAGAGCGACTAAGAATTTTACAAAAATAGTCCGTTGGGAGACCATCGATTTTAGCGTCTGACGATTATGGTGCCAGTTAACAAAGAAACACACTGAAACTGAATCGAATGTGACAAAACACACTGCGTCTGTGCTGGCGCGAACTACAGGTCTGGCAGCAGAAGAAATAGTATATGACATAACAACAGATCAGTACGCTTTTATCCTTTATGATAAAAAAAAAAAATGTATATCGTATATTTTGGTAAAATGTTTTATTTATTTACAGATATTTTTTTTCCATATGTAGCCTACTTCTGTAACATTTACAATATCCATATTAAACGCACACCAACACACGCGCGCGCGTTATCAAACTTTACTGAGGCAGAAAATATTCATTTGGGGGGGGGGGGGGGGGGGGAGTTCAGTGTAAATTAAAAAGAAAATTATTTACATATTACCGTCAAACTGCATAGGTTAAATCTTCATTTCTAATATACGTTTTAAAGCAATTGATGGAACATCCAAGGTACTCTGAACGACAAAACCGTAATACATGATTAGGGCAAAATAGTGGATGAATCCATGGATCTCTGTCTAGTTCCCTCGTCTATAGGAGTACAACCACTGCCAAGGAAATTCTTTACTGAAATTTCATCCCTCTTGGTCGCCTCAAAGAGGACTGTTACTCCCAAACGAGTTTACTATAGCACGCGCAGTTCTACCTTTAGTTTATTTATACTGCATTGTATTTTACTTAAGAGACAATGCAAGTCAAGCAGCATTCATTGGCTGTTCTAGCCTTTAGTCTTCACTTTATTACCATGTTTTTGTATGAATTTTCACTTTATTCATTTATTTATTTATCGGTTTCTTTTTGACGCAAACAGACTACTAGTATATACGGTGAGCACATGGTTATTATTTAACAAGTTTGTTTTGTTTAACGACACCACTGGAGCACATTTATTACTTAATCATCGGTTATTGGATTATATAACAAAGAACATTCACGTTTTGAATTTGAATGCGCAGTTAACTTTCAATGTGATAATTGGAGGGCTAGTTGAATTTGAGAAGGGCCAGTAAGATTACTTTTCAACTGACCATGGTTTTCATGTTAACCCTGCAGCCTACAAAAAAAAAAAAAAAAAAAAACAACCTATACAAAGTGGCATTTGTCATGCACTTGAAAATTATAACTTTAAAATGACAGTATTCTAGGGACGGCTCAGTCTAGGTAGAGCAGTTATACATTTTAAAAAACGATACAAAGGGGCATTTGTAAATTATAACTTAAACTGGAACTATTCTAGCGACGGTTCTGTATAGGTAGAACAGTCGTACATAAAACAAACCAATATAAAGGGGCATTTGTAAATTATAACTTTAACTGGACCTATTCTAGGGACGGCTCAGTCTAGGTGGGCAGTTCTACACACAAAAAAAAAAAAAAAAAAAACGATACAAAGGGCATTTGTAAATTATAACTTTAACTGGACCTATTCTAGGGACGGCTCAGTCTAGGTGGGCAGTTATAAAAAAACAAAAAAACAACAACAAAACAACACACACGATACAAAGGGCATTTGTAAATTATAGCTGTAAAGGGCACTATTCTAGAGACGGCTGTTTAGGTAGGGCAGATATACATAAAAATGACAGAGCCTATAGTTCATTAGTAATTTTGAAAATCTGTACAATTTCAAATCAAAATCTATACGGCTAGCATTATGCAACTTTGATCACGCAACTATAAGGCGCTTATTACTCGCGTTAGACAATGTGGTGAACCCTATTGAGACTCGGTAACACAAACACACATCTGCAAACTTAACTTCATACAGCTAAAAATGCTTTTGTGCAAAAAAAATTATACAAACAAAAAGAGCACTTGAACATTTTGAGGACACTTGACAAATTTATGGTCCCCCCTAGATCCGCCTTTGGTCGTGATGCACTGGCTGGAGCGAAACATAATTACAAAAGGAAGGTATGAGAGAGAGAGAGAGAGAGAGAGAGAGAGAGAGAGAGAGAGAGAGAGAGAGAGAGAGAGAGAGAGAGAGAGAGAGAGAGAGAGAGAGAGAGAGAGAGAGAGAGAGAGATTTTTTAGTCGTCTTATTTCCATTGATTTTATTGTTGCAGGCACGACGGAAGCAAGTAAACAATGGGGGGGTGGGGGTGGGGGAGGGTGTGTGTGTGACTGAGATCGATGTCTGAGTTTCAAAATTTTGGGGCGGGGCGTAGCCCATTGGTAAAACGTTCGCTTGATGCGTGGTTGTTCTAGGATCGATCTCCGTCGGTGGACCCATTGGGCTATTTCTCGTTCCAGCCAGTGCTCCACAACTGGTGTAACAAAGGCCGTGGTATGTACTGTCCTGTCTGTGAGATGGTGCATATAAAAGATCCCTTGCTGCTAATCGAAAAGAGTAGCCCATGAAGTGGCGACAGCGGGTTTCGTCTCTCAATATCTGTGTGGTCCTTAACCATATGTCTGACGCCATATAACCGTAAGTAAAATGTGTTGAGTGTGTCGTTAATTAAATAAAACATTTCCCAGTGTCTGTGTGTATGATTAAATAATCAATGTATTGTAAAGAGTTGGTAATAAACGTATATCACTTTTTTGTTTTTCGATTGTCTTTTTTTAACCCATAACCACGTATATCTACTTGGCCTGCGAACTCTGCCTACTTTAAAGTTGAAATCATAACTCACAAAAGAAAAAGTGAAAGAAGTGCCAGACAATCCTCGAGAGAAGATAAGAAAGCCATCTGTTTGTATGACGCGGGGGACGTTGTACGTCAGGCAACAGGTAAGATAAAAAAAAGAAGGTCGACAGGGTGACGGGTTCTTAGCCTGTCGACCGCCATCATGGAAACACCTGTTTTCGTTGCGCTCCTGTTGCTGGGACTAGTATCTATAGGTCACTGTTTTATAGGTCAGTATTACGTCGTATATTAAAGTTTCTTTGTACCACGATTTATATATCTATGGCCGTGGTATGTGCTATCCTGTCTATGGGATGGTGTATGTAAAAGATCCCTTGCTACTAATGGAAAAAAATGTAGCGGGTTTTCTCTTTATAACTGTCAAAATGACCATGTGTTTGACATCCAATAGCCGAAGATTAATAAATCAATGTGCTCTAGTGGTGTCGTTAAACAAAACAAACTTAATTACCAAATTACACAAGTGTGAATCATTGTTTTAGTTTTAAAGGCTCATACTCTAATTTTAGCCCGTAAAAATGAACACTTATGTTTATTAATCTTACAAAAGTGCAACATACATTTGGAGAGAGAGAAGCTAACGTAGGTGGTGTTTAAACCGGGAAATGCTGTCTAAAAATAGCTTGTCTCGGTAACCATTTATTCTCAGACGAACGTGCGTTTTTAGAATTATGCAAAATGTATTTTCGGGTGTTTCAAAAACCTGGATGACCAGAACCACTTCAGGTGTACGCAAATTAATATTCTAAATAATAAAATGTGAGTACTTGTAATTTAAATTATCAAAAACGGCTTTAATAATGAATATACATCTTAGTGTTTAAAAACTAGGTTGTCATTTTAAAACTATTTGCAATATACAGTGTGTTTTGAATGGGACAAAAAGGAGACCAAAATTGCCAATGTTATATGAAACCGCACTAAAATATCTGTTATAAACAGTTTATTCCATGAAATAACTGCCATGAATGCAGGTGTTTTATATCCATGTGTCTTAAATATATATATATATATATATATATATATATATATATATATATATATATATATATATATATATATATATATATATACGTGTTTTATGGTACATAGATAATAACAATAAAACAAATCCCGCTTACAATGCAGAGTAACTTTGACACCCAATAGCCGATGTGTATTTGTTCCCTGGGGTGTCGTTAAACATTCAGTAAAATTTTGTTCATTCATGCTTGCATGCATGAAATTCAAAGATACTGCTCTAAGCTGGACAGTAATAAACGTGGATGATTCATCTATCAAACTTAACCCATCAAACTTAACCCAGGTTAGTTTTAAGTATCTGCAGTCACAAATTGAATTGATTAATTTAAAGTGACAGACCCTAGTTTTTAAACACTACTACGAATTTTTCACTATTAAACCGTTTTTTTATCATTTAAATTAAAACTACTTACATTTTATTATTTAGAATATTAATTTCCTGAAGTGGTTCTAATTATCCAGATTTCTGAAATGCCCCAAAACGCATTTTTCATTATTCTAAAAACGCACGTTCGTCTAAAAAATAATGGTTATAGAGACAAGCTCTAGTTATTTTTAGACGGTATTTCCCAGTTTAACATCACAGACTTTAGTTTGTCACTGTTATAACGTTATTCAAATGTGTGTTACAGGTTTGTAGATTAACTAAACTTAGAGTTTATTTTCACTGGCTGAAACTCGGGTCTGTGCCTTTAAGATTTCCACATTTGTAAGCACTCATTAGGAAGACGAATACAGTTTGATGACCAAACATTAAGCTTTTTCGTTTGATAGAGCGTGGGCTGTGGGTTGGGGTTAAACTTGCAATATTAGGTTATTCAAATAGGTTTTCAGGGACAATTTAGACGATTTATCAATCATCGGCTATTGGATGTCAAACATTTGATATATATATATATTGGATGTCAAACATTTGATATATATATATATATATATATATATATATATCAATGAATTGATTATTTTATATATACATGTATATATATATATACATACATACATAGATACATACATCGTTTAAAGAACATCCTTTTTATGAATATTAGGATATTCAAATAGGTTTCCAGGGACAATTTAGACGATTTATCAATCATCAGCTATTGGATGTCAAACATTTGATATATATATATATATATATATATATATATATATATATATATATATATATATATATATATATATATATATATATATATATCAATGAACTGATTATTTTATATATATATATATATATATATATATATATATATATATATATATATATATATATATATATATATATATATATATACACATACATCGTTTAAAGAGCATCCTTTTTATGGATGCCTCAGTAGCTCAGAGCGCACCGTGGTTAGTCTTACAATTTGCCGGCGATTCGGTTCCACAGGTTCGAGTCCCAGCAACGGCATGGGACAATTTGTGAGAACAGAAAGTATTTTATTATCCCCTGCGCCAGTGCGTTAATATCTATGTATGTAACAGTCAACCTCGACATACATACAATATATAGATATTCATACATCAAACATACTAGCCAGTGCCAGGTCTGCCCACTGTTTCATGCACGTAAGCGGGATCGACCGCGTAGATTGTAGGCCCCATGCATGTGGTTCAGTTAAAGAGCATCCTTTTTATGGATGCCTCAATAGCTCAGAACGCATCATGGTTAGTCTTGCAATTTGCGGGCGATTCGGTGCCACAGGTTCGAGTCCCAGCAACGGCATGGGACAATTTGTGAGGCCAGAAAGGATTTAATTATCCTCTGCTCCAGTGCGTTAATATCTATGTATGTAACAGTCAACCTCGACATACATACAATATAGATATTCATACATCAATACATACATACACACATACATACATACATACATACATACATACATACATTGGGTGCCACAGGTTCGGGTCTCGGTAACGGCATGAGGAAATTTGTGAAGGCAATAAAGGATTTTAATATCCCCTGTGCCAGTGCGTCATTGAATATATGTATGTTTAAGTCAAAACCCGACATACATACAATAGAGATATTCAAAATATAAAAAATACATATATAGCCAGTTCCAGGTCTGTCCACATCTGCATGTAAGTCAAACGTTGCCAAGCCATGGGGCCTCAGAACCGCGTGGTTGTTGGACCGGTAAGAATATGGTCGACTAACGATCGTTCTATTTTTGTGGAACGTAGTTGGTCTGATTGGTGCGTTCCGGCCCAACAATTGCGGGCGATTGAGTGCCACAGGTTCGGGTCTCGGTAACGGCATGAGGAAATTTGTGAAGGCAATAAAGGATTTTAATATCCCCTGTGCCAGTGCGTCATTGAATATATGTATGTTTAAGTCAAAACCCGACCTACATACAATAGAGATATTCAAAATATAAAAATACATACATACATACATGTTTAAGAATTGAACGTTATATTTTTGACATTCGTGCGATGGCGATGATAAACACCAAAACCGTTTTACACACTGTATGAATGGCGTAGTTGAACATCAACTGATAACGCAAACAATTTTCTTTTTCAAAAATATCAAACGATAATTAATTAAGAATTGAACGATCTGTACACTTAAATGGAAGATTTGTTGTAAAGCGGTTAGAGTATGAATTTTGAACTAATTAACATAAGGGAGAGCGTCAAATTATTCAGTGTTACTGTGTGTGTGGATTTCAGAGGAAGTCTTTGATTATGTGATACTATTCTCGGACAGGTCGCGTAATTGTGCACGAAGGTGTGTGTCTTTTCACCCCTTCACACAACAATTATTCACCATGTTCATGGCGAACGAACAACAAAGCAGATAATTTTCAAAAACAAAAGTTATCTTTATTCTGCTAAAAATATATATAATGAATTGCATTAAAATGACATTTTGTTATAAATTTTAACACTAAAAACAGAGTCATGAACATAAATTCTTTAAACATCTATCACAAATTGCAGTCTTATAATGACATGCTTTTTTGTTTGTCTCATCTTAATAAAGGGGAAGAAGGAATGAAGGAAATGTTTTATTTAACGACGCACTCAACACATTTTATTTACGGTTATATGGCGTCGGACATATGGTTAAGGACCGCACAGATATTACGAGAGGAACCCAGCTGTCGCCACTTCATGGGATACTCTTTTCGATTAGCAGCAAGGGGTCTTTTATATGCACCATCCCATAGACAGGATAGCAAATACCACGGCCTCTGATGTAGGCCTACCAGTCGTGGTGCACTGGCTGGAGCGAGAAATAGCCCAAAAAGGGAAGAAAGGCGAGATAGGCCTACAGGTTTGAAAATTTTACAAAACGTTTTCTCGTTACCCTCAGGCGTACGGGTCCCTTTTTTGTTTTGGAGTTGGGGGTGGGGGAGGCTGGTTTTTGCCCCAATTAAAGGGAAATGCCCAATTCTAGGTAACAACTTTTATTCATCTGTGCATTATTACCAACAGCTATGTAGGGTTCTGTACTCATTGTACGTGGATTATAACAGTTACTAATATTGTGAGAAGAATTATGGAAATACACAGTGAAACGTTTTCAGGCCAGCTTATTTTGGCCAAACATCTCCATCATTTTTGCCCGAATATGGTTTGCCCCAGACTGTGGGGGGGGGGGAGAGGAGATAGCTGAACCCCCATCTTGTACGCGAATGCTAATAATATACTAGCAACGAGTTTGAACTACAAAGTAATGAAGTGTAAGCTATCCCTCGCTTATGTCCCTTTCTGCGGGTAACCCATGTAAAAAGCGTGGCTTTGTAAACACGGGTAAACATACACGTGAAATGCACCACGGGTGTAGGTCTTGGTCAAGTTTTTCTGTGGTTTACGTAAACCAGTGTCATGTCATGTCATGTCATGTCATGTCATGTCATGTCATGTCAAAGGGTTTTACGTGCACATTCAGAACAGGAAAACCAGTGTTAAACCTAGGTCTTTATATAACCTGGTGTTATGAAACCCAGACATGTGAAATCGGCCCTATGTGTCTCAATTCAAAACCGGTGTCGTTTAAAACTCTCACAGTGCAGACGATATTTGGATAAAAATAGAAACCATGGAATCCTCGGGGATTCCGTTGTTCACGTAATTGATAAAAAGTTCCGGTAATAACATTCTGTTTTTATTTGTTTACCGAAAAAGTGCAGTTTTCACGTTCATGGAAGAATGAACGTTTTTCTTTAGATCACGTGATAACATTTTAACCAATCCGGACGCCTATTACAAAATAGTAATTATAAAATTGAATTATATATACATATGCGCACACACACACACACACACACACACACACACACATACACACACACACACATATATATATATATATATATATATATATATATATATATATATATTTAAAGACACTGCGACGTTGCCTGCGAGAGTTTTGAGAGTCCGGCCCCAGGTAGTTGAATTAAGGTAAACTGATTGCCGTTTGTTTGTGTTTCAGATATCGACCTGTGTCTGGGGCGGTGCGGCTCACACGTGGACCACTCCAAGAGCTGTCAGTGCAACCACGCATGCACGCGCTACCACGACTGCTGCACCGACTACCACAACACCTGCAGTGGTGGTAAGACGTGCACTTTGTCTTAATGTGGGCGGGACGTAGCCCTGTGGTATAGCGCTCGCTTGATGCGCGGTCGGTTTGGGATTGATACCCCATCGGTGGGCCCACTGGGCTATTTCTCTTTCCAGCCAGTGCACCACGACTGGTATATCAAAGGGGGTGATATGTGCTATCCTGTCTGTGGGATGGCCTTTGATATACCAATCGTGGTGCACTGGCTGGAACGAGAAATAGCCCAATGGGTCCAACGACGGGGATCGATCCCAGACCGACCGCACATCGAGCGAGCGCTTTACCACTGAGCTACCAAGGCGAATCTATGGGGTTGCAAGTGGACTTTTCCCCTCCACAAACAATTCAAGTGCTTTAAAAACCTAAAAAAAAACCCCAATAAAAACCTCCTCAACAACCCCCCCCCCCCCCCAAACCCACACAATTATTTGTTTACATTTTGTTCATGAATGTACTATTGATGTACTCTTTACGAGAATTGGTTCGTGTGCCTTTTCACCCTTGTTCCACGTTCTTGCTTAGAATGTTAATTTATCTAAACATTTAGTTGTCACCAAATTAGATTTGACATTTTTAATTTCTCCATTGCCGAACAAATTTGTTGGTGTAAATATAAATTTGACCTGACTGGATATGAATTTTTTGCTATTAAAAAGTAAACACTGTTTTACACAGAAATGCCATAGCCTACAATGCTGTTCGCATTCGCATTCGCATTCGCATTCGCATTTCCGATTGGTCAGTTATCTTACGTCTAAAAAGAGAGAAAGTGAACGGGCTCTCGCCACATAGGTTGCAGAGTAAACTCCCATGATACTCTCCACATAGTATATACTACACTCCCCTACAAGTCGGTGATTAAACTGCACCGAAGCGTTACGTGACACTCGTGTCCTTTAGGTATTTAAAAACATCCCTTGGACTCTGTCTTGTGGAGAAATATGGTCTGGAACTCGACTCCATATTGGTTGTCTAGATTTAATGTTTTTACTATAGTTTTTACTATTTTTGTCATAATATGTAATTTACTACACACTTCGAGCCGACTGATTTGTAAATTGCACACACAAATTGTATTTCTTTGTTATTTTAAAACACTTTTGCTTTTCTTCTTCAAACCAGACTGAAATTATTTACAAAAACATTTTAATAAAATGATGGGATGGACTATAGATATAAGCCATGCTTATCACGACAAAGTTCAACCCCCCCCCCCCAACAAAAAACAAACAAAAAAACACACCAAAAAACCACACACACACACACACCCAACAAAAAAACCCAACACCAACGCCCCCCCCCCCCCCCAAAAAAAAAACCCCCCAAAAAACCCCAACAAAAAACAAAACACCCACCAAAAAACGTTCTTGCGAAGTGCGGTATCGGGTAACTACATAGGTTGTCGCAGTGCACATTAAAAGAGGAGAAGCGGTCAGAACCATCAGAAACTCTTAAAATGGCCTCGAGTATTATATTGTAAATTTATTTGTACAGGCTCGCACTCTGTGACCACCAACAATCCGGGCACGTTCAAACCGGTGCAAATTCAAAACGTCGACATCAACTCGCTAACAATGGCCACCATCGCAGACACCCTCTGGGGTGTCGACACTGACAGGTTTCAGACTGGAGAGATAACTCTAAACTACGGTTCAAAGACGCACAGTGGATCCCACAGCGACGTCTCCAATCAACCGTATGTAATCACGTGACCCGTGTTAAATGCATATATGGATACACATTGTGTACACACACACACACACACACACACACACACACATATGTGTGTGTGTGTGTGTGTGTGTGTGTACTCGTATATAATAAATTAGTTATGGTACAGAATATAGGAAAATGTACCGATTTAGATTTATCACAAAACCATATATGCACGTACACACACATGCACGCACACACACATACTTACACCATGCACGCATGCATACACACACACGCGCACATATGTGTATCTAAATATATGTGTGTAAATATGCATATAATCCTACATATCTGTATGTAATTGTGTGTAAATGTGTCTAACTTTTTGTTTGTAAATGTGTCTAAATTTGTGTGTGTGTATCTGCTCATGTGCGCGTGCGTGCTTGTGTGTTTTGTGTACATTTATATATGTAATTTTGTAATCCGGGACAATGAAACTTTTATTAACAGCGTCTTATTTTAGACTGTTCGCTAGTGTCAACGAGGCGCGGTTACAACGGCCGGTCTACAAAGCGTTCCTAGCCCTGCTAGACAATTACAACCCATCGAGGGGCGTGGCCGACCCCGTCAGTGCCAACGAGCAAATAGAAATTAACCACTTCCTCGATCTTATCATGGCAACAGACGTGATGAAAATTACAATGCAGTTTCTTCACAAAATGGGTAAGTTCAGAAGCCGCTCCTTCAAACAGATCACCACGACTGGTGTATCAAAGGCCGTGGTATGTGTTATCCTGTCTGTGGGATGGTGCATATAAAAGATCCCTTGCTGCTAATCGAAAAGAGTAGCCCATGAAGTGGCGACAGCGGGTTTCCCCTCTCAATATCTGTGTGGTCCTTAACGATATGTCTGACGCCATATAACCGTAAATAAAATGTGTTGAGTGCGTCGTTACATAAAACATTTCTTTCTTTCCTTCAAACAGACATTTTGTTTTGGTATTTTTCCGAGTGTATAATTGTCTCACGGAAATAGTTGTGATATCGTCATTACGATTTTGATTATGTTATTGTTTTTGTCATTTAGATTATTTAGATCATTTAATATAATTTAAATTCTGTCCCGGGTCAAGTCCCTGGCTATCCAGAGACAGGGCCCAGGATGAACATGCCTGAAACCTTAGTGGTATAGGGGCATGTTAAAATAGTTCATAGTCATATAATTTAATTTATAAAATTGTGAAGTTTGTTTTGTGAATTCGATTAGAGCAGTGTTGCTCCGCCTTCTCTATGATGCCGGGTTCCGGCTACCTTTTTAAATTGACGTGGATAGATTTAAGATCCCGACCAATCAATCTTACCGCCATTAATATTTCTCTTTATGTCTATGTGACTGTTACTTTCTGTCTCTATATATCTCTCATGGATCGTTCTCTCTCTCTCTCTCTCTCTCTCTCTCTCTCTCTCTCTCTCTCTCTCTCTCTCTCTCTCTCTCTCTCTCTCTCTCTCTCTCTCTCTCTCTCTCTCTCTCTCTGTTGCTTTCTATCTCTGTCGCTCACTTTCTATCTATCTCTGTCTCTTCCCCTGCCTGTTTCTCTGTCTATCTCAGTTTCTGTCTCTATATTTATCCAACCAATCATCTGCCTATCTCTATTTGTATCTATCTCTATCTTTATCTGTCTCTCTCACTATTTATCCATCCATCTATCTATCTATCTATCTATCTATCTATCTATCTATCTATCTATCTATCTACCTATCTATCACCCACCTATCCAACCATTCATCCATTCATCCATCCATCCATACATCTATCCATCCATCCATCCATCCATCCATCCATCCGTCCATCCGTCCATTTCGTCCATTTTGTCCATTCATCCATCTATCTATCTATCTATCTATCTATCTATCTATCTATCTATCTATCCGTCCGTCCGCCCGTCCGTCCGTCCGTCCGTCCGTCCGTCCGTCCGTCCGTCCGTCCGTCCATCCATCCATCCATCTATCTATCTATCTACTTATCTATCTATGATATGTTTTACTATCAGGTCATTTCAATGGTGACGAGGCTGCGTTCAGACACACAGTAGAGAGACTGTGGTTTAGACCGTATGGACGGATCCCGCACGGTGCCTCGGACAGCAGTCTATCTATCTATCTGTCTGTGTGTCTGTCCGTCCATCCATACATCCATCTATCTATCTACTTATCTATCTATGATATGTTTTACTATCAGGTCATTTCAATGGTGACGAGGCTGCGTTCAGACACACAATAGAGAGGCTGTGGTTCAGGCCGTATGGGCGGAACCCGCACGGTGCCTCGGACAGCAGTCTATCTATCTATCTGTCTGTGTGTCTGTCCGTCCGTCCGTCCGTCCGTCCGTCCGTCCGTCCATCCATCTATCTATCTACTTATCTATCTATGATATGTTTTACTATCAGGTCATTTCAATGGTGACGAGGCTGCGTTCAGACACACAATAGAGAGGCTGTGGTTTAGACCGTATGGACGGAACCCGCACGGTGCCTCGGACAGCAGCGCGTTCGAGCACATCTTCGTGGGCGAGTTCAAGGGTTCGAGTGTCGGGGGCTTCCACAGCTGGCTACGGTTCTACCTGGAGGAGAAGAGTGGGAACATCAACTACTTGGGATACATGAAGAGACATGATGTAAGTTTGAACTACAATTTGCTTTTAGGTAAGAATATAATTATAAACACAAGGACGGATATTGAACTTTTATCTGTAAATAACCTTTACCTTTTGATAAATCATACGATATGTAGAACTTACTAATGCAAGGTGCACATTTCTACTCCTACACTTTCTACATCCGTTCGGACTATAGAACTTACTAATGCAAGGTGCACATTTTTACTCTTACACTTTCTACATCCGTTCGGACTATAGAACTTACTAATGCAAGGTGCACATTTGTACTCTTACACTTTCTACATCCGTTCGGACTATAGAACTTACTAGAAGAAAAATACAGTTTAAAGTTTTGTGATGTTGAAAGGACGAAACGGATAAGTAAGCAAGAAATCGCACATTTCAGCCACAAGTACCAAACAAAGTTTTCACATTAGAACTACCTCAAAATGTTGGGTTTTTGGGGTTGGGTTTTTAAAAAATTCTTTTTAGGTTTTTTACATTTCCACACCCACTTCTGTTAGAGTTTATATTCAAATGGCAAAACCATTTCTATTTTCTGAAGGTTTTTTACATTTTCACAGCCATTGCTGATGGCGTTTACGTTCAAATGGTAGAACCAGTTCTATGTTTTGTTTTTAAGTTTTCACAGCCGCTGATAGAGTTTTCGTTCAAATGGCGGAACCATTTCTATATTATGAAGCTTTTTTGTTTTTATAATTTTGCAGCCATTGCTGATAGAGTTTTCGTTCAAATGGCGGAACCATTTCTATTTTCTGAAGCTTTTTTGTTTTTATATTTTCACAGCCATTGCTGATGGAGTTTACATTCAAATGGTGGAGCCATTTCTATTTTCTGAAGGTTGTTTTATTTTTACATTTTTGCAGCCATTGTTGATGGAGGTTACGTTCAAATGGCGGAACCATTTCTATTTTCTGAAGGTTTTTCTGTTTTTACATTTTTGAAGCCATTGCTGATGGAGTTTACATTCAAATCACAGAACCATGTTTATATTCTGAAGGTTTTTTGTTTTTACATTTTCGCAGCCATTGCTGATGGAGTTTACATTCAAATGGTGGAACCATTTCTGTTTTTTGAAGGTTTTTGTTTTTCTGTATTCTGAAGGTTTTTTGTTTACATTTTCGCAACCATTTTGCATTCAAATGGCGGAACCATTTCTATTTTCTGAAGATATTTTTTGTTTTTACATTTTCACAGCCATTGCTGATAGAGTTTACGTTCAAGTGGCGAAACCATTTCAAGAAGATCGATTCGTTCCTGGTCGGCGATAGTCCAGAGTTCACCATGGCGCTGGACACGATCTGCGTCCTGGTTCACCCCGGACATCTGTGTCACCTCAAACTGGCCAACACCGCCTTCTCCATCCAAACGTGGGACGTCACCTACATGGCCGGCACGCAGATAGCATCGGCCTACACCATCCTGTAACTCGCTACACCTTCATCATGGCTTCTAAATTTTTATAAAATCCACTAGCCATGGGATCAGTGATTTAAAAAATGTACTAGCCACGATTAAAAATTCACTACCCTACTTTACTCTAAGTTAATACAGTGTTTATTAAATAGTGGTACACATTGGTTATATGTCACAGAGAGAGAGAGAGAGAGAGAGAGAGAGAGAGAGAGAGAGAGAGAGAGAGAGAGAGAGAGAGAGAGAGAGAGAGAGAGAGAGAGAGAGAGAGAGAGAGAGAGAGAGAGAGAGAGAGAGAGAGAGATCTTAAAAACACTAACATTGGGGGTCAGAATATTCATATATTTACAAAATAGACTTAAAGAGACATTCTTGAGTTTACTGTATTGTAAGATGTTTCCGACTAATACAATATTTCTACGATTAAACTTACTTATTAAATATATTTTCTTGTTCAGATTATCAGTGTCTGTATATTCAATGTGTATCTGGTCGTCTTAATATTTCTAAGAAGCCCAAACTGGATTTTTTCTTCAAATTTTACGAATTTTTTTATTTTAGGAAATAAAATAAAATGTAACTTAGTACAAATAGTATAACGATCAGAAACACGTTTAGTATACAGCCACTAATATTTTACGCAGAAAAATACATTTGATATGTAATTACAATCGTTAAAAAGTCTCTGTTAGTCGATAGCATCTTAAAAATTGCAACAAACTCGGGAATGTCCCTTTAACTGCAACATTTGACACGTTATTTTCACTAGCCATCGGACATGGCAATAGTAGTTAGTTACTAGCCCAACATTGAATATCACTAGCCATAGGAGTGAGGCTACCATAATCTAGAAGCTCTGGTCCTATAACTCAATGTGTGGTTGACACAGACTTGTTATAATAAGGCATTATAATTCTTAGTATTGTAGTATTATGTATTGTTGTTAAAGGTAGTACTATACCAAATAACTTCCGGCTGGGTCAAAGTTCGAGGTGCACCGAACTTTTGATAGAGAAGTGAACACCACAAGTCCTGTGATTGGTTGTAAATGTGAGTGTGTTGGTTGTAAAAAATAATAGTTTCATCTGGGTAAAATAAATGTGCAATTTTATTTCATCTAGTACCAATGTGTCAAGTAGCCTTGTGCTTGAAACATGTATGGGGTACCTGTAAAAAAAAGTACTCAAATTTTGTGCGAAACTAGGGTAGTCATAGACGCTACCCGTTATCTCAGAAACGAGCAGCTTGACCCCCATTTTTTTCTGATTCACTTTAAGTGTAAGGGGTGGTAGTATTTATATCCGTGGCGTTTATGTCGGTTGATACGTTGCAGGTAGGAGTTTTAGCCGCATATGTTACTATTGTCGTCTATGGGATTTGATTTGGTAGTATACACCCTAAATAAAAAGTAAAGTTTGTTTTATTTAACGACGCCGCTAGAGCACATTGATTTTTTATCTTATCATCGGCTATTGGACGTCAAACATATGGTCATTCTGACACTGTTTTTAGAGGAAACCCGCTGTCGCCACATAGGCTACTCTTTTTACGACAGGCAGCAAGGGATCTTTTATTTGCGCTTCCCACAGGCAGGATAGCACAAACCATAGCCTTTGTTGAACCAGTTATGGATCACTGGTCGGTGCAAGTGGTTTACACCTACCCATTGAGCCTTGCGGAGCACTCACTCAGGGTTTGGAGTCGGTATCTCGATTAAAAATCCCATGCCTCGACTGGGATCCGAACCCAGTACCTACCAGCCTGTAGACCGATGGCCTGCCACGACGCCACCGAGGCCGGTCACCCTAAATAACACATTATAATTAACACTATATTTCAAATATATGTGGGTTAACTTTTTGTTGCTGTGTTATTTACTTACTTTTACAATATACGCAAAATGAGTGTACCACAGACATCGGAAGATGCCAACACCTGGGGTGGGATGGGTTGACAGGTATATATTAATTTTCCTTTCAACTGGAGATGAAGAGTTTAGAAGTAGAGTCTTCACCGAGTACTCGAGTACTTGAGCACAGGCTTAGTCTATCCAGACTCGAGCATCCGTGCACTCTCATTTAGAGGGATATTCCCGAGTTTGCTGCATTGTAAAATGTTTTCGACTAATAAAATACTCCCACGATTAAACTTACATATTAAATGTATTTTCTTGTTTAGAATATCAGTGTCTGTGTATTCAATGTGTCTTAATATTTGTAAGAAGCCCAAACTGGATTTTGTCTTCAAATAATTTAGTACGTACGAAAAAATTTTTTTTTAGGAAATAAAATGAAATTTACGCTAGTACAACTATTAGAACGATGAGAAACACGTTTAATATACATCCACTAATATGTTATGCAGGAAAATATATTTGATATGTAATTCCAATCGTTAAAAAGTATCTTAAACATTGCAGCAAACTCAGGAATGTCCGATTAATAATATTTGTCACGTCATTTTGCCATAAGATGCGTGCGGCTGGTATTTATAGGACTATGAGACATAGACTGAAAAACTCGTGCGCTTCAGCTTGCTCTGAATGTGCACGTAAAGCCCTGTAACCTGACCTGATAAAGTAAAACAAATGTCGAATGTGTGGAATGCAATACAATGTCATGATTTGGCATCCATGTTCAACGTTGGAAATGAGAAGCATAAAGCTATTTTGTTTCATTGTCATATACGTGTGCGTGTGTCTGTGTGTGTGTGTGTGTGTGTGTGTGTATATAAGTACTCAAATAACGAACTGGAAGTAGTTCGTTGTACATATTTGTACAAGTTGGGTATAGGGACATAAATTGGGACTTTACGATCAGTTCGTTCTATGCAGTAGTTCGTTCTAAGCATTTTCGTTCTAAGCGTACTTTACAGTTTATATATATATATATATATATATATATATATATATATATATATATATATATATATATATATATATATATATATATATATATATATATATATATGAGAAATGGCAGTCCTCCTATAGGCGAAATAAAAAGATTTTGTCATGAGAAATGGCAGACCTCATATAGACAAAGTAGAAAGTGTTTCGTTCTGGGAAGTGGCAATTCTCCCTTAGGCAAAGTAGAAAGTGTGTTTCGTTTTATGCAGTGGCAGTCCTCCTATATATAAAGTACAAAGGTTGTTTCGACCTGGGAAGTAACAGTCCTGTAGGTAAAGTAGAAAGTTTTCTGAGAAGTAACAGTCCTCCTATAAGGAAAGGCGTTTCTTTCTGGATAGTGGCAGTCCTCCTACAGGCAAAGTAAAATGTCTTTCCTTTGGGAAGTGGCAGTCTTCCTGTAGGCAAAGGAGAACGTGTTTGGCGTTCTGGGAGTGGCAGACATAGGCAAAATGGAATGTGTGTGGCAGTCTTCCTATAGGCAAAGTAGAAAGGGTGCTTCTTCCTTGGAAGTAGAAAGGATGTGTCTGCCTGGGAAGTGCCTGTCCTCCTAATGACGAAACACTTGACAGTGACTTTTGGGAGCTCCCGTGATATGAGAGTCAAAACATCCCTTTGACTGCCTAGTGTACAAACATGGTTTTGAAAATGTTAATGGGCTTTTGTCTTTAAGGTTCCCCTAGAATCATATCAGTAATGGCCTACATCATGTCATTTAATTTCAACTTATTTTTGTGCTTCTATCCAATTGAGGTTCAAACACGCTGTCCTGGGCGCACATCTTAGCTATCTGGACAGTCTAATCAGGACCGTGGGTTAGTTATTAGTTGTTAGTGAGAGAGAAGAGGGCGTAGTGGTCTTACACCTACTCATTGAGTCGTTAAAACTCGCTCTGGGTGGGAGCCGGTACCGAGCTGCGAACCTTGTACCTACCAGCCTTATGTCCGATGGCTTAACCACGACACCACCGAAGCCGGTGTCCTACATCGCCATTGTCCTTACTGCCCACGTTCAGATGTGGCTTATAGTGCAGTCATCACTAATATACGGGAGCGGGATGTAACTCAATCAGTAGCGTGTCCGCCTGTGAAGCGGTCGGTCATCGGATCGATCCTTCTGAGTAGACCCATTTGCAGTTTGGGCTATTTTCCGTTCCAACCAGTGGTCCACAACTGGTTCATCGAAGGCCGTGGTATGTGCTGTTCTGTCTGTGGGAAAGTGTATATAAAAGACCCCTTGCTGCTTATCGGAAAGAGTAACCTATGTGGCGGCAGCGGATTTCCTCTAAAGAAATATCTCAGAATGACCATATGTTTGATGTCCATCAGCCAATGATAAGATAACAACTTTACTTTTTACTTTCACTAATATACAACTTTCATTTAAGTAGTTACAATACAATAGCCGATGATTAATTAATCAATGTGCTCTAGTGGTGTCGTTAAAAAAAACTTTAACTTTTAACTTTAAGTAGTTAAGTAGTAGAACCCCACCCCTCACACCTCCCAGCTCTTGCAAACATTCTGGATCTGCGCTTTATGTTTCTACGATGTACACGGCGTCTTGTGGGACGTAATCGACGTTGTCCAGCTTCCGACAGATGAATCATCTGATCTGCAAAGATCATTCAAAGTTTGTTTTCTTTAACGACTCCACTTGTGCATATTTATTTATTAACCATTGGCTATTGGATGTCAAACATTTGGTAATTCTTCACACGAAGTCTTCAGAAGGTACCAGCTACATTTGTTCCCCATTAGAAGCAAAGGATCTTTTATATGCACTTTCCCATAGACGTCACAACATATACCATGGCGTTTGATATACCAGTCGTGGGGCACTGGGTGGGATGGAGAAACAAAACAATGGGTCTGCCGAGGAAGTTGAAGACTACGACTCAAGCTCATCAGGTGAGCACTCTACCTACCGAACTAAATCCCGTCTCTCGTAGTTGATTTCCCTGTTCGCAAGAACCTGGCTACAGATTTACGAAGCTATCTTACTTAGCGCTGTCATATCGTAAAGCCATCGTAGGCTACGACGTCACTACGACACACACTATAGACTGCGGCGATTTTACGACATCGTAGTGCTAAGTTAGCTTGGAAAATATGGACCCTGTTTATTAAATGTCTTCGGTATATGTGACGATCTCGAGCTGCAGTTGTGACGTGATTGCTCTCATTTTGGACGGTCACGTGATTGTTCTGATTGTGGACGGTCACGTGGTTGTCCTGGTCGAAGACGGTCACGCGTAGAACGTATTGCCTGTTTGCTAAAGGCGTTGTCATACTCTGAGAATGGCGAGATCGTTTCATTCAGTTAGCATTCCGACTAGTGTAAAAAAAAAGGCGTACAACATGTTCTTGTTTGACAATGAAAGCAGGGTCTAATGGTGTGAGCGCACCATTATATTATTAAATAACAGTTCTTTGTGCCAAACGTTATGAGACTTGATCAAAGCTTAAACATTGAAAATATCATGCAGTGTTTAAAAATTATATTGCGAATTAGTTGTGATTGGATCGCAATTATTTGATATGTCAGTGCACTCCAACGAGCCGTTGGACATAGCATTGGCACAGAAAGACGTATTAACTAGGTATGTGATAAATTAAGTTATGATATGTCAAACTTTAACCTGTTTTCTTTTTTATTGATATACGAAACCCGTCAGTTTGATTGATGGAAAAGGACTCGAGATATGCCGATGCCCGTTATGTTTGTCTTGTCAAAGAAAGCCGCACGTTAACCACCAATGATTTATTTAACGTGTAGTAATCCATACACGTCATATCACTGGGTTTCTAGCTCACTCTCCAGTCTATGTGGCATTGTGCTTAAACTGTCGGCCATAAGGCTGGTGGCTTCTGGGTTCGCAACCCGGTACCGGCTCTCACAGAATAGACGTAAAGTTTAATGGAAACTATATGACAACGACAACAACGTCTCTGTCACTAACCTAATAACTAACCATTAACCAAACAACTAACCATTATCCCAACAACTAACCATTAACCTAATAACTCACTATTAACCTAACATCTAACCATTATCATAACAACTAACCATTAAAGTAATCATTAACCAAATAACTAACCATTAACCGAATAACTAACCATTAACCATTAATCATTAATCAAACAATTAACCGTTATCATAACAACTAACCATTATCCTAACAACTAACCATTAAACTAACCATTAACCTAATAACTAACTATTAACCTAACAACTAATTATTATCATAACAACTAACCAATAAGCAAACCATTAACCAAACAACTCACATTTAACTTAACAACAACAACAAAACACTTTATTACTCCATTGGTCATATTATATGACATGACAGAGAAGACAATACAAAAAAAATAATAACACTCGGGGAATATGGTCTTTTTCTGCAACACAGTATTTAAATTTTAAGATAGATTTCTTAATACTGGCAAACTTTTACTATTAAACAGTTCGTGAACCAAAATTTTGACTTACGAGTATCGACAAAAAATTGACAATTAAAAAGATAATGATATTCATCACCTAATTCATTTTGGTTACACAGGGTACATTTTCTTTCTTCTTGTGGTCTATTTTCCCACCTGCCCTTTTCAACAGGGAGTTGATGGTTACCTAATCTCAATTTTGTAATAGGTTTTGATAGTCGCTTAGGTAACAAGAGTAGGTAATTTTCTAAATTAATATTACATTTAATAATACAATAAAAGAGAGATTTGGGGGAATTTGATACTAAAGCATGCCAATTTTGATACGATATTCTTTGTTTGATAATCGATTTAAGCCAGTTTATATTTATTACCACTACTTTTAAACTTATTCAACAATTTCCCTTAACCGTATATCCGACGCCATATAATCGTAAATAAAATGTGTTGAGTGCGTCGTTAAATAAAACATTTCTTTCTTTCTTTTCAACAATTTCCAATACTCTTTAGGAGAGTTTTTAAGCATTTCCTAGATTTTATTTTGCATATAAATTTGATGTTTTTTTAATATAAATCTTCATCGTTTTTGTATATTGTTTACTTGCAACAGTTAAAAGACTTTATTTCCATCCAATTTATAATGCCTATACATATTCTTTGCAGTGTGGTATTTTTTCTTGCAACTTTAAATTTCCTATCTAACCATGGTTTATGCTTAAACTTTAAATCAGTTGGTGATAGTTGGGGTCGAAACGTTTGATTAGCTGATAAGTTAAACATATTTTCAATTTCTAAAACAATATTATTAACAAATAATTCACCATAAACGTGTGTACTCTCACTAAATAATTTTAAAATGTCATTTACTTTAGATTGGTCAATATTATTAATAAATTCACACTTATAATTTTCTTTCCATTTACCAACTTTATGCACTTTGTTTTGTAATCTATCAACATACATTTTCTGATAACAGCTTAGGTTAATTGACAAAGGACAATGTACGTCAGAATACAAAGAACAGAAATCTTCTACCTTAAAGCCCGAGATCATTTGTATTGCAGGGGAAGAGCAGATAAAATAATCAAGACGTTTTCCCTGTGTACTTGTCATCTCCAAGCCTACTATTATCAATTAAAAGATTAACATTTTTCCACAAGTCTAATAACTTATAACCAAAATTACTTTTTAACATTATCCAAATTATACCGAGTCTTAGGTAACAACTTAACATTAAATTAACTACATGTATTATTATTAACCAAACAACTAACGATTAACCTAACAAGTGATCATTAAACTAACCACAGTAATCACTACTGACCCTAACACGTAATCATGAAACTAACAATTAATCATTAACATAACAAGTAATCAGTACCCAGACACGTAATCATTAAACTCACAACTAATCATTAACATAACAAGTAATCATTACCCTAAAACCGGCCTCGGCGGCGTCGTGGTTAAGCCATTAAGACATAAGGCTGGTAGGTACAGGGTTCGCAGCTCGGTACCGGCTCCCACGCAGAGCGAGTTTTAACGACTCAATGGGTAGGTGTGAGACCATTACACCCTCTTCGCTCACTAATCACTAACAACTAACTGTCTCTAATATTGATACATGTTCAAAGTACAAGCGCATGTATACATTGTTTTTATAGGGACATTCCCTAGTTTCAACCCATGAAAATTAACACTAAGTTTAGTTAATCTACAAACCTGAAACACATTTGGATAAAGTTACAATTGAGTCTGTGACTTTGAAATGGTGAAATACCCTCTAAAACTAGACTAAAACTTAACTCCACAACTGTTACTTCTCAGACGCACGTGCGTTTTTAAAAATATGAGAAATGCATTTTGTGATATTAAAAACACCAGAATGACCACAAACACTTCGAATGTACGAACATTGATAATCTAAACAATAAAATCTAAGTAAAGTACTATTTAAGTTATCAAAAAAAACAGGTTATAATAGTAAAATAATATGCGTTAGTGTTTAAAAACTAGGGTATGTCCCTTTAATACTGGTGTAATGTCTCTAATATTGGTTTGAATGAAAAGAATAAATAGAAAAATATTGGTTTGGCTTCAAACAAACAAAGAAATAAACAAACACATTATTTCTTCATTGGTCGTATTACATCTATTGGTTTCAATTCAGAGCAGTTCAATGTCTTATATGTTCTTTTCAGAGACATAAATTCACACAAGAATAGATTTTGACATTAATATAAATACATGGTTTATCACTAACGGTACATCTGGCACTGACATAGATGGATTGTGATCTCTGACATGACAGACGTCCGCGCTCCTGGCAGAACTAACAAGGACATGTCGTGTCCTGACGGTCCTGTCCTCAACCCACGTGTCGAGGGATCGTCTAGGCAGGTAGCGCAGGTATTCTCTGGTTGGAAACCAATCCTAGAAGAACATCTGTAGAAATGTAAGGGCATTCATTCATTTTACTCGGTCGGTCTGGGATCGATTCCCGTCGGTGGGTCCATTGGGCTATTTCTCGTTCCAGCCATGCTCCACAACTGATGTAACAAAGAATGTGGTATGTACTACCCTGTCTGTGGGATGGTGCTTATAAAAGATTCCTTGCTGCTAATCAAAAAGAGTAGCCCATGAAGTGGCGACAGCGGGTTTCCTCTCTCTATACCTATGTGGTCCTTAACCATATGTCCGACGCCAAATAACCGAAAATAAAATGTGTTGAGTGTGTCGTTAAATAAAACATTTCCTTCCTTCATTTAAAAAACACACAACATTTTGTTAACTTTGCATGACCCTTAGAGAAATTATCCTGAGGTTTCTGCCATTGTTGGATGCTATCGACTAATAAAATCTTTTAGCGACTAATATTACACTATAGTTTCATGTTTAGAATATCATCGTCTGAATATTCAATGTGTTTCTAGGCGCCCCAGTATTTGTAAATAGCGACTAATATTACACTATAGTTTCATGTTTAGAATATCATCGTCTGAATATTCAATGTGTTTCTAGGCGCCCCAGTGTTTGTAAATAGCGACTAATATTACACTATAGTTTCATGTTTAAAATATCATCGTCTGAATATTCAATGTGTTTCTAGGCGCCCCAGTATTTGTAAATAGCTCTACGTGGGTTTGGTCTCCCAATAATTACATACAAACGAAAATAAAAAAATATCAAGACATAAAACGAAGTACAAACACTAGAACGACCAGAAACACGTTTAATATACAGCCACTGATACTTTATGCAGAAAAACGTATTTAATATGCATTTTTAGTCATTAAAAAAGACTCATATAGTCTGCAACATCTGAAGAAGAAGAAGAAGAAGAAGAACAACAACAACAACAACAACAACGACAACAACAAACTGAGGCCAGTCCCTTTAAAGTGGTTTCAGTATGAACGTCTGGATTAGGATCTTTTACAAATGACTTTTTTGGGGGGTATTTATTCCTACTTATTTTCATGCTTATATCCAATTAAGGTTCAAGCAGGCTGTCCTGGGCACATACCTCAGCTATCTGGGTTGTCTGTTCAGGACAGTGGGTTAGTGGTGAATGCTTTTTTTTTAATTTATTTTTTACATTACACCCAAATTTGAATTTTAGATACGTATCAGTAGATGAATGAATGAACGAACGAATAAATGGAATAAATAATGAAAGAACGAAGGAATGAATATTTGCCATAGTTGTGTTATTTATAAGTAGTGTCAATATAATTAAGTCACTAAA